>NC_046156.1:96886300-97021266 GCF_011064425.1 Rattus rattus
AATGTCCTCTTCTAATCTCTTTAGGATCCAGGCATGCACATAGTGTGCACACATACACACAGGCCAAACATTCATGTGCATAAAATAAAATAACTCTTTTTCAAAATTCGAATAATGAAATAAACAAAATTTATTATCTTTGTAATTTACATAAGAATTCGAGCCCTTGGTCCTGCCAAGGTTGGACCCCTAGTGTAAGGGAATGTTTCGGGGAGGATGTGAAGGGGACCACCCTTGTAGAAGAAGGGGAGGGGAGGGAATAGGGGGCTTATGGACAGGAAACCGGGAAAGGGAATAACATTTGAAATGTAAGTAAAAAAAATCCAATAAAAAATAAATAAACTGAAGAGAGAAGAACAAAAAAAGAATTCATGCCTAAAGTTATGAGAATAGCAATGAAAGTATTCTTTTGTAAAACTCTTTAAAACATTACTTATTAATACATATTTAAGCCGGGCATGGTGGCATGCACCTTAAATCCCAGCACTCAGGAGGCAGAGGCAGGTGGATCCCTATGAATTGAAGGCCTGCTCTACAGAATGAGGTCTAGGACAGCCAGACCTACAGACTGAGACCTTGTCTCAAAAAACAAACAAAAAAACATATTTATTATTTAGTATTGCAATATTTGGAAAATGCACGACTTTTGCCTTGAAGGAGACACACACAACATGTATTTGCTGGCTAGATGTGTGATTAGTTACAGTGACTCACAGTTTTTATCCTGAGCTGTGCCACCCTGCCCTGGTACACTCCACACAGACAGTTGTAATCTCCCCACGCCTTAACTTTCTCATCTGTATAATTGAGCTAAGAACTGATTCTTCCTCCACCATTCAGTGAGAATTAGTTAATTTTGATGTCTGGTAATGAAAGACTCTTCAGATCTGCAGAGGGTTATTGTACAAACAAAATGCATTTACACACACCTGGGCGTAATTCACGGGTTATTCATAATTCATGGGTTCCCCTAAACTGTAACTCCTCTCAGGACCAGGAAGTGCATCTCCTTGTCTTTAACTGTGTCTAATAAGAGTACACTATAATATATATTTATATTGTAATGTTACAATATAATATTGTATATAATTCTACATTTTTAAGTTGACAAATATTCATAGGAACGGGTAAGTTTCATAACATACTTAATTTAGTACAATATATTTAAATACCAAGTCAACAGGTTTATGAGCAAGTACTGAGCTCTTTTGTATTTTTAAGCCTTCTTTGAAATCCATGAACATTTTATTACAACATATCTTAATTTGGACGAGTCAGGATTAAGTGCTCATTAACCTCCATAGCTAGTGGTTCCCATACTGGAAAGAGCTGAGTGTCGTCCACTGAGCCATGATCTACAGTTGCTCTTGGGTGAACAGTTTTGTAGAGTTATCTTCATTCTTGTCGCTTTCTGCACTGCTGGGCTTCAGAGATACTGACTTAGAAAGCCCTTGTTTCTACCAATTCTCAGGAATCCAGCAGATAAAATATAGAAACACTCCGGGGTCAGGGAAACTTCTCCTACTGCTCTCGCTCCCTCAGAGGGACGTCTTCAGGGATTAATGGTGCTCTTCTTCTCTCTTTGTTACTGTGATCCTAATAACACACTCGATGTCTCGAAGAAAATATGTAGAGATGCTAAGGAGTTACTCAGTCACACGTCATCATTCCAAATTTCCACTTCTGAACCTTTGGTCAACTTGAATGAAATAATTTCATTTCATTTGGGGAAGAAGGGCTGGAGTAACTGCCATTGCTAAATTTGGTTGTTGGGTGTTTCTTGATTGGTTAGGCTTGTATGTGTACAGGTTTCAATTTTTTCTTCCTTTTGGGGAGAAATTAGAAGTAAAGCATGTGTGCGTGCGTGTGTGTGTGTGTGTGTGTGTGTGTGTGTGTGTGTGCGCACGCGTTTGTTTACTAATACCTTCAAACTATTATGGACATGTGTCATTGCTGATTTCAACCTCTACTTCACTTGCTCTAGACAAATCCCAACTCAGAACTTGAGTAACACTGTAACCTTACACAATGGTTTCATAGTACAAAATACTGTACAAAGGGTATGTTTTATATAGGGCAATGTTTTCCATTTCACTATTCCCACTAATCTTTGAGAGTCTCTATCTTCCTTGTTCATTTCAAAATTTCATGCTAAAGCCAGCCTGTGTGTTGCCATTCAACTTCAATCAGGAATGTGTCCCAGGATTGCCTAGTGTCCTGTTCTGAGTTCGTGGTGTGTAGCCTTCTTTATATGACTTGTTACATTACCTTTAGTCTTTCTGCACTGGCTTCAAGGCATCAAATGTTTATGGAATTGTAATGGTTGTCAGCTTGACTATATCTGGAATGAACTACAATCCAGAATTGGAGGGTTCACCTGTGACCCAGATCTTGAGGCTGGAAAACACAAGTTTCTGACCTGGATCTTGGCATGGAGATCTTGAGGCATACTGCCCATGAAAAGCTTAGGCCCAGGCAAGGTAGTGCACGCCTTTAATCCCAGGAGACTGAGGCAAGGAGATCTCTGAGTTTAAGATCATCTGGGACAAAGCAAGTCCCAGATACAGGCTTGGTGGTACACACCCTTAATCTGGCCCACACCTTCTGCTGGAGGCCTACACAAGGACATTGGAAGAAGGAAGACTCACTCTTCTTCACCTGCTTGCACTTACTTGTCAGCATTATCTGTTAGAACTTACTTCTAATGATGACAGCTGAAACAACCAGCCTCTTGGGACTGAGCAACTACTAGATTCTTGGACTTCCCATTCATAGCTGACCACTGTTGGATTACTTGGACTACAGACTGTAAGTCATCACAATAAATTCCTTCAAAATAGACATGAGTTCTGTGACTCTAGAGAATCCTGACTAATACAGGAATATCTAATATGAAGACATTTATGGACTGGAACAGGCCTGGCCTCAAGATGCCTGTGTCATAGAGAACAGGACAAGAAGAAATACAAAGAAGCCTTTCTACAGGCATATTGGCTGGTTGGGGCTATCATTGTAAGATTTCCACAACTTGGAAAGAGATAAATCTATTTTCTCTTAGTCCTGACTCTTAGAAGTTCAAGGTCAAGATTCTACAGGACGGGCTAATGGTGAAAGTTCTCTTGGTCTCTTGAGGGCCACCTTCACACTAGATATAACTCACCCATTCTTCCCTTGGCTTATATGCTTATAAGAGTGTGGTGTTTCTTCTTGTAATGCATTCATCCCACCAGATGAGGGCCCTACCTCAAGTCCTCTTTTAAAGCTAACTTGCCTTCCAAGGGTTTCCTCTCAGGAGACTGGTCTTCAGCATTTGAACTTCGAGGAGAGACGGGTAGATCAGGAAGCCTCCATGAGAGACTCCATCTAGGGTAACAAAGATGTCCTCCCTTCTGGGTCCTAAGAGAAGTCATTCATCAGGGGCCAAATAGATGAAATAACTTTCATATATCAAGGAAGCTATTTCTGGTCAGGCTCTCACCCTGGCATTTGGCTCATGTGGCCTTCACCTCTCTTTGTTGAGCTTCAGCCCTGCATATTGATATGCCTTCTGAACATCTCTACCTTTGTGACTCACAGTGTCTAAAGTTCATCATGTCTGAAACGTGATGCATTATCTTCTATTGGTTCACTCATTCTACCTCATGTTTTTCCAAACCCTTTTGAAACCAACACCATCCACTCAACTATTTTAGCTGAAACCCTCTCCCTCATTCCTAAATTTAATCACCTAAAAGTGATATCATATCCATGTCTCCTGTCCCCCAATTTATTCTACATTTGCCCTAATCCAAACTCTCTTAAGCTGTGACAATATAATTATTATATTTTTATGATATGCAATTTATAAGTATTGTTTAGTCTCATTTCAGTTATTGTTATTTACATCCTACAGATGAGGAAACAAGATCATCAGATAAAGTAAGGAGTTTGTGTAAACACACAGCTTTAAATGCTAGCCCTGAATCTAGAACTTGCCTTTCATCGTGAGCCTTTTCAGCAGCAGCTCACTCTCCTCTAGACTTCTCTCCTTCACACTGTCCTCCACCTCTTTCTCAAGTTATCTGTATAAAATGCAATTCTAGTGTTCTCACGTCCTAGCTTCATCAATCCACCATAGTCCTTCCATCAATGATCCTGTTAGATGCTTCCTGGTTGGTTAGATGTACATGGGTAGAGTTTTGTTTTCTTCTTTTGGAGGGTTGGGGAACTGAATGTGGTCTGTGCCAGTTTCTGTGGGAGTTTCCGAAGACAAGCAACTTAGGACAACAAGCCACTAAGAGGAAATTCATTAAGAAAAACCTACAAATGTTAAACTGCTTAGAAAGCTTAAACAATTTATCTAGAATGTGATGGTTTATAGAGTTCTTTGAAGACTATCAACAACTATGTTGCTGATAACTACGTAAATGGATTAACCCAGAAACCCTGACCAACAGTGTCCACTCCTTGCTTTCTGTCCCTGGTGATGCATTTATACCTGCTTCGTGTACTCCTTATGTGGGTGAATCTCTTCACATCTCTGAGGCTATATACAGAGTAGGTTCCATAAAGGACTAAGCATGTTTCTCTCTCCTATAACCAATGCCCAGTAGAGTGTGGTATGTAGTAAAGCTTCAACAAGCAACATATGAATCCTAACCAGCCAATAAATTACTCCTTTCATCCATACAGAAAAGCTTATTATTATACTAAACAAAATATACATTCCAGGAGCTTAAAGGACATATACTAAGTATATCTGAGTTATTTCTTAGTATTTTGGGGAATCCACCAGCATGTACGTGAAAAACCACACATCATGTACTAAATTTAAGAATAATAATTTAAAAATCTGGGCATAGTAGCATGTTGTCTATAGTCTCAGTACATGGGAGATAAAGTATCAAGAATTCAAGGGAGATCTCAGCTATGTATCAGACTGGAGACTAGCCTGGGCTACATGAAAGCCTAACTCAAAAGAACAAAAATAGATTAAAAAAAAAGAAAGCTCTTACCACAGATAAAGTATTTGTTCATGTTTTAAAAATATAGCTTCAAAGTCACCTGTAGTGTGGTGAACAGAGTTAGTATCTCCTATGCTGACATGTCATGCTTATCCTAGTCTGTAGTTAACCCTTCTCCTACCACTTAGTTCTACACTGTGAAGTAATGAGTGCGTGTGTGTGTGTGTGTGTGTGTGTGTGTGTGTGTGTGCGCGCACACTTATATGGATAACCAGTCATCTCAGATGTCCTTTGTTTAGCTTTTAGTGACACAATGATGTAGTCCACCCTCATGAACCCAGTCCCTGAATTAGTTTAGATTCAATTTAATATGGGGTTTCAGTCCTGTGTGATTATACTTCTCTGCCTTGTAGCAATTAAATAATATTCTGGAAATGGGGTGTTAGCTATGGTACATCAACTTTTATTTGTTTGTTTGTTTATTCATTCATTCATTCACTTTACATCCTGATCTCAGGTCCTCCCCAACTCCCAGTCCCCCCTCATACAGCCCCTCCCCTCACTGCCCCTTTCCCTTCACCTCTGAGAAGGGGGAGGCCTCCCATGGGTATTACCCCACCCTAGCACATTAAGTCACTGCAGAACTAGGCATGCCCTGTCCCACTGAAGCCAGACAAGGCAGTCCAGTAAGGGGAATGGACCCACAGGCAGAAAACAGATTTAGGAACAGTGCCCGCTCCAGTTGTTGGGAGACCCACGTGAAGACAACTGCATATTTGTATGTGAGGGAAGGGTTGGGGGTAGGCCCAGACCATGTATGCACTTTGGTTGGTGATTCAGTCTCTGGGAGCCTCCAAGGGTCCAGGTTAATTGACTCTGTTGGTTTTCCTGAGGAGTTCCTATCACCCAAGTCTTCCACAAGACTCTCGAACTCCCTCCAATGTTGGTTGTGGGTCTCTCCATTTGTTTCAGTCAGCTGCTGGGTGGAGCCTCTCAGAGGACATTTATGTTAGGCTCCTGTGTGCAAGCATAACAAGGTATCTTTAATAGTGTCAAGGACTGGTTTTTGCCTGTGGAATGGATCTCATGTTGAGGCAATCATTGGTTGGCCATTCACTCATCTCTGCGCCATCTTTGTTTCTGTACTTCTTGTCGGCAGGACAAATTTTGGGTGGAAGGTTTTATGGGTAGGTTGGTGCCCTGATCCCTCCATTGAAGGTCCTAATAAGCTACAGGGAACCATTTCAGGTTCCCTCACTGCTAGAAGCCTCAGCTAGAGCCACCCCCAGAGACTCCCGGGAGCCTTCCCAGGAGTCTGGCACACCTTAGAGATGCCACCCACACCCCTCTGCCAGCCACGGATCCACTCAACTCTCATCTCTCCCCGCACTTGATCCTGATCACTCACTCACCCTGTTCCCCTCTCCATCCTCGTTCCCTCCCTCCGTCTACCTCCCAGAATTATATCCCCTCCTGAGCGTGAGATTCAAGCATCCTCACTTGAGCATGTGGGTACATCAACTTTTAAAAATGCAGATTTTGAAAAGTTTTTTCAAGACATCTGTATGATAATCTATTTTATGAAAAGTTACATAGGTTAGTACAAAGCCTAAACAAGTATATATCAGATTAACTACAGTTACTATTACCTCGAAGTGGTAATATCTGGCATGACATTTTTTCTTATTTGTATTTAATTTATTTCCTGCATGAATATACATTTTTATACTTAAAGAAGACAGAAATAAATTCCTACCTGAAAACTAAGAAAAAACAAATGGCTAAGAAGAATAAACACGCCTCAGAGTACAAACATTGAACCCAATGAAGACACAGAAACACTAAAGAAAACCAAAACTGAAATGAAACTGCAAGTAAAAAGATGCCTAATAAAGCGCTTAGTGGGAGCCTTGCACTGGAAAGGACCGCTCAGAAAACACAGTATCCAGGTTTCAGACTCCCACTACCAAATCCACTCATCCCAACACCTACATGAGAACCAGGCCCTCGCAGCCTCCACGCCTTCTCTCCAGGTAGAAACCCCAGTCTCACTGTGCCATTCTGCTGACCACCACACTCCCCCATCTATACACACACACCCATTGACTAAGAACAAGCTCTACAACGTCCTGCCTTCTGCTGGCTTGGCCGTGAGGATTCTCTATCTACAGGAGGCCTCGCCTGTGCTCAGAGGCTTCACCTAGCCCTTGCTGACCTGAGAATATTTCTGAGCTCAAACATTAGCATTGAGCTGTACCGAGACTGAACCCTAAACCAAGTTCAACTGCTCTACAACCTGGCAAGTTGGGGATAGCAGCAGAAGGAAATCCAAACAAAACAAAGGGGATACCAATATCCACAACAAGAAATCTCACCAACTACCTAATTTCAGATGCTTATGTCCCATCACAAAAGCACGAACAACAGGGATGTAATAAAGACAGTATATCTCCTCCAAAATTTAATACTTCCATAGCAATGTTCCCTGAGAAAAGCGACTTAGATGACACATAAAACAATGATTTCAAAATAACAGCTGTAAATATATTCAAGGAACCCAAAATATGAATAAATATCAGAAAAAGTACCTCAAAAATACAAGAGTTAAATATAATATAATAATGAAAATAATTCAAGATATTAAAAGAGAATTTAATAAAGAAATAAAAAGCATTGAAGAAAAGCCAAAATGAATGAAACATTCAGAAAATCGAATCAGAAGCTCAGAGGAAAACCACTCACTGATAGGTCAAGTGAGGAACAGCTGTAAGGTCTTAAAGAGAAGGTGCAGGAACTGAGCACTGAGTCAAAGGGAACATCGGATATTTAAAATCCATGAAAAGAACATTCTGAAATGCTATGATGTTTTAAAAAGACCAAACCTATATAAATCATAGATAAAGGAGAAAAAATCCAGGTCAAAAGGACAGAAAATGTTTTCAATGAAGTTGTAGATAAGAAACAAGATGTATATCAAGGTGCAGGAAGCCCACAGAACAGCAAATAGAATCATTAGAGAGAAAAAAAACAAACTCCTCACATCATATAATATTCAAAACACTAAATGTACAGATCAAAGAGCAGATATTGAAAGCTTCAAGAAAAGCCAAGTCTCACATAAAGCCAAGTCCAGCTAACACCAGACTTTTCCTTTTTTAACATTTATTTTATTTGTATGTGTATGTACTCAGTACCACATGCATTCAGGAGCCTGCAGAGGTCAGAGACCTGGAACATCAGTCACAGATGATTGTGAGGTCCCAAGTAATGCTAGAAACTGAACTCTAATCCTTTGCAAGAGCAGCAAGTTCTCTTCATAGAAGAACCAGCTCTCCTGTCCCCAGCAATGGACTTTTCAATAGAAACTTTGAAAGCCAAAGAGCTTCAATCAATGTTCTACAAGTTTTGAAAGGTCACAGGTGATAGCCCAGGGTTGAAGGAATTTATAATCACTAAGCTTGGGGAGGGGGGAGTGCAAGGTGTATTTCAGATCCTGAGTTCTATGCCCAGATATCTATTTGCAGTCCAGATGTTGGCATAGTCAAGTATTCCCAGTCTCACTGTTATGTAAAAATTGTTTTCCATCACTTCTGATTGGTTAATAAAGAGCTGATTCAGCCACTAACTGGACAGAAGAGAATAGGGTTCGACTTCTGATCCCAGTCAGGAGGTCCCAAAGAGGAGAGGTGGGGAAGGAGGAAGAGGAAGAGGAAGAGAAGAAGGTGTGGAGAGAGAGGGTGGAGGAATCAGGAGGAGTCACCATAAGGACACGCATGGAGCAGAGCAAGCTTGAGCAAAACACAAATTACCAGTAAAGGACCACACGGTGGAAAGTAGTCAGGCCAGCATAGTAGAGTTAAAACAGATGAGTATCTGCCCAGTTACTTGCAGCTTGTTAATAAATTATTTATTAGGGTCATTTATTTAGGAGCTAAAAGGGTCTAGAGTGGGCATAGAAATGCCCTGTCATTATTTGGGAGCAAAGGAGGTAAAGCAAACCCAACAGAATTAACTTTTACAAGTAAACCAGCTCCATAGAAGGGAATGAATACTTAGATGGGAAAAAAAAGTCAAACACATCCAGGAAGGCACAGGGAATAAGTAAACAATTTCAGGGCCTTTAACCAAAAAGAGGTCTATAATAACACCAAGAAGAAGATAAAATCGCAGAAATGAGTATACATTATTCAATAATAACTCAAAATATCAATGCCCTCAATTCAATAGCAAGATACAGAACAAATGGTTGGGTTAGAAAATAGAATCCATCTTTTTACTGCTTCTAAGAAACACACCCTACTTTCAACAATATACGCTATTTTGGGGTAAAATGATGTAAAGACTTATTCCAACCAAGTGGAACTAAGAACAATAAGGCATAGCTATCCAATGGACTACATAACTGACCAAATAGACTTCAAACCAAAACTACTCAGAAGAGATAAAGAAGGACACTTTATGCTCATTAAGGGAAAAACCCAGCAATAAGACATTATAGCCCTGAACATGTATACACCAAACACAGGAGTACGTAACTACAAAAAAGAAATTCTACTAAATTTAAAGCCACATATTAACTATACTACAATGACAGTAGGTGATTTCAATACCAACTCTCATCAACATGCAGGTAATCTGGAAAGATGCTAAACGAAGAAACTCTGACATAAATTAAGTGGACCTAGTAAATAGCTGCAGAACACTCTACTCAAACACAAGAAAGAGTGCACATCCTTCTCAGCAGCCCACAGAATCTTTCCCTAAGTTCTAGTAAAACCAGGACTGTCACTGTCCCCACCCCTGTTCAATATATTGCTCAAAGCCTTAGTTAGAGGAGACAATATAAAAGGAATACAAAAAGGAAAATAAAATTCAAAGTGTCTCTACTTGTAGATGGTTTGGTTCTATACATAAGTGACTAAAGATTCCATGAAAATACTCCTGGCACTGACAAACAATTTCAGCAGGATACAAAATTAACATAAAAAGCGGTAGCCTCACTATATGCCAATGAAAAACACACTGATTAAAAAGTTTGAGGGAACAATCCCATTCACAATACCCTCAAAAGGGTATCATGGAGTACACCCACTAAAGGGGATTTTTTTTAAACAGCAATTAAAACTGTAAAATTCTGAAGAAAGAAATTGAGAAAGGAACTACAAAATGGAAAGACTTATACATTAGTGTAACTAATATTGTGAAAATGACCATTCTACCAATATCCAGAAACACAATACCACAGAAATCCTGAGGAAAAAGAAGCCTCCTCTAAGTACACTATACCTGATTTCAAACTGTACTACAGAACCAGCATAATAAAAACAGAAAACCAGACATATAGAACAATGGACTAAGACAGAGAACCCAGACGATGGGTCATATAACCCACGATCTGAGTTTTGACAAAAACGCTAAAAATGAACACCAGAGAAAGGACAGGATGTTCAAGAAGCAGTGCTGGGAACACCGGATGTGCACATGCAAAAGAATGAAACTAGGGCCTATCTCTTACACTACATGAAACTCAACTCCAAACAGATCAAGGACTTCCGTGTAAGACTGGAACTCAAACTGCTAAAGGAAAAGTAGGGAATGCACTTTAAAATATGGGAGTGGGTAAGACCTTTCTGAGTTGGATGGGGATATTTAAAAAACGAGACCAATGATCAGCAGGTGGAACCTCATGAGATTAAAGGGCTTCTGTGCAACAAAGAAAACTATCAATTGAATAGAGACAGACTACAGAATGTGAGAAAATCTTTGTCAGCGATACATCCAACAGAGGATCGATATCTTAAATACCCAAAGAATTTTTAAAATCAATAATAAAAGACAAAAGTGGGCCATGAGGCTGAGAAGAGAATTCTCAAAAGAGGAAATACAAATGGCTAATAAGCATTTAAGTGTTCAATGTCCTTAGCCATCAGGAAAGTAAAAATTTAAGCTGCTTTGAGATTTTGTCTCACCCCAGTCAGAATGGCCATTATCAAGGGGAAAAAAATTACATGACAGTAAATGCTGGTGAGGACAGAGGGGAAAAGGAATCCTCACTAGTATTGGTTTAAGACGGTGGGGTGGAGCAGCCATTACGGAAATGAGTGTGAAGACTCATCAAAAAGCTAGAATTCTAACTACCAATTCATCCAGCTAGTCCACTCCTGCACGTATCCCGTGAGGCACTCCATATCTTACTACAGAGAGACTTACTTATCCATGCTTCTTGATGCTCTATTCACAGTTGCTAGGAAATGGAAAGCCGTAGTTTAAATAAGACTGCCCCCCCAAAGGCTCATATATTTGAAGGCATAGTCAGCCAATTAAAAAATATACATCAAAAATATAATTACCAGGGCTATATATTATATGGCCAAACAGCTCTGCTCCTAACCATGGTTATTATCAAACAAAAATCCAGGAACCAGATATAGGATACTTCCTTAAGACTTGTCAATCAGGGAGTCTCCAGAGTCCCCAAAACGGTGTAATTTCTAGATATTCCTCTGTGTTGACCCTCAGAACTAGGTGATAAGATATGATTGCTCGGGTTGGGGATTTAGCTCAGTGGTAGAGCGCTTGCCTAGTAAGCGCAAGGCCCTGGGTTCGGTCCCCAGCTCCGGAAAAGAAAAAAAAAAAAAGATATGATTGCTCAATACATTATACACCTTTGTAGCAAGTTAAAGAGAAATCAAGATCAAACAAGCTAACTTTCATAGTACTGGAAGGTACTATGTAGGCTGGTAGAGGAGAAAAGCCATCAGTGCTACTACCTCATGGTGAACCCTGCATCCTACAATACCAACATGACAGACAAGATGTACTCATTGGTGTAACCGTGGTACAACCGTTAGAGGAGTAACCAGCCGCTCGCTGGTTGGATTTAAGACCTGCTCTACAAGAGGGGATTTGTTTCTGGTAAAGTAAACCAAGTCAAAAACCAACAATAACAACAACAAACAAACAAAAAACTGGTGGCTGAGGAATTCTTAGGCTGTAGGGGAAATATACTACTCTTGCTTAGCTAAATTGATTGGCACCAAACCGTCTTCTAAATATTTATGCTTGTTTCAACAAAAAAAGTCTACTGTCAGTCTTAGTCAAAGAGGTTTCTTTTTGCAGTAAGTAGTAATGAATGCAGAACATAAGTGCCTGTTAAGTGCCCACCCCTAAACAAGGCATTTGTATAATCCTGTCTAAGACTCAAGGTTGTAGAAGAGGTTAGAAGGAATGTACGAGCCGGGAGACGAGGAGAAGGGCTGAGAGAGCCTGTCTTCTGTCATAGCACAGCAAACATGATCTCACACGCAGCTAAGGCTGCCCGCCTGCACTGGGACTGCACGAGATCCCTCGGAAGTCACTCATGCACTGGAGGGGTTACAAATGTGGGGAAACGAAAGTCTTGAATGTGAGGGGAAGGGATAAGAAAAGCCGCGGGGAGAGTAAGCAAAATGTATTAAATACAGGCATGAAGTTGTCAAAGAAAAAGGGATTAAAAAGTAAAAGATAGAAGTTAAAATAAGGGCTGGAGAGATGGCTCAGCAGTTAAAAAGCACTGATTGTTCTTCCAGAGGTCCTGAGTTCAATTCCCAGCAACCGCATGGTGGCTCACAACCATCTGTAATGGGATCTGGTGCCCTCTTCTGGTGTGTCTGACGACAGCTACAGTGTACTCATATACATTAAATTAATTAATTAGTTAATTAATTAATTAATCAATCTTTAAAAAAAACAACACTCCCCCCAATACTTATACTGAAATAATCTCTACAATGTTTATGGAAAATGTGATATTTGGTAAAGCCTCAGAAAGTTAGTACTTCCTATTCAAGAATAGTAGAGGAATTATTAAATATGCTTAAGAACTATTGAAACCTCTTACTTACAGATATGTACTCATCAAGTTATGAATGTGTGCATTTATACTGAGTCATATAAAGTAGAGAGCATACAGAGCATCTGTGTTCATCCTGGTGCCCGGCATTCTGTGGACAAAGAAATTCTCTGTTCTGCAAAGAGCCCATTGCTAACTCACTGTCTGAATGTGCCCATACTTCTGTGATTCTCAAATGCTCATGTCAGGATGAAAACCCATCATTAGCAAGCTATTTGGAGAGTTTCATAGACTGACCATCTATCTACCCTTCTAATAATACTAACATGAATGTGAGGAATGTTATTTGTTAATATCTGAGTAAATTGAAGTTTGTTTCTGTGCAAGCACAAACACCACACTCACGTATGCGTGGAAATTGGGAACAGAGCCTGGATGTTCCCATTTACAACAGTTCAATAACATTAGATGTAGTTGAATTTATCCACTAAAATAACTCTGTACCCAGAGGTAGAATTAGAATAATCATATCAATTTTCAATAACTGCCACGAGTCAAGATGGATTTAAGCATTCCCTCAAAATGATTAAAACCTATTTTAAAATTTGCTTTTCATTGGGCTGAAGGCAGAAGGACTGAGAATTCAAGGTTGTTCTCAACTACATGACTGTGAGACCAGTCATAAAATCCAGTCTTTAAAAGAGCTACATCAACAGCAAAGTTGGTTTTGAATGAGAATTTCCTGACATTTCTAAAGGGTTACATACAAGCAAGAATGTGGGGTTTCTATTTATTCTAGACCATAGATATTGACTCCAAGGTAATATCCATCTGGAAAAAAACCCACTAAGTCCATAAGAAAGTGCTTATCTCCTCCATATCTTGAAAAAAAACCCCACCCATTCAAAGCCAAGAGAGTATTAATTAACCAGAAGAGCTAAGCATTCTGTTATCGTTCTGGCTCTCATAACATTAAGATGTATAGTTTCCTTCATTAACTACACAAATAGCAACCAACAAATCATAAAAAATATTATATGGTGAAAGAGAATTTTAAAAACCCTACATATTGCCATGATACCACACACATACTTAAAGCCAAGAACTCATTAAACTTCTTGCCTTAGCTGTTCCCTATTCACTGTAATGATTCATTCCAAAAGATACCTGGACAATAGAACCCATGTATCCTTAGGATCAATATTCAACTTGTTAGCTGTGCTTACAAGGGTCTTTAAGGTTTTAGTTTAAGTTATCACAGAATTAGGGTATCCTTGAGACATGAGGACTATTATAATGTAGTTTCTGAAGTGCTGTAGAACACAGATGAGGGAGTCCGGTCCCTTCATCCCTCTATACTTCACTGCCACTTTGGACAAGAGATAGAACAATAGAACGTCTGAGCAATTCTTCGGTGCTCTTGAGTTCTGAACTGGTATATCTCTCTTCAGATTTTTCTAAAAGCTGTGTTTTGGTTCTGCTAATTATTTTAGATGTGTAACTGTGTTGACAATTTAGGACATAGAATGTAAGGAGCAACTTTCTCTCTGATCTTAATTTGATCCTATCCTCGCTCCCAGGAGTCTAGTGCATACTCTCTTACAATTTTCAACAATGTTTATGAGTATTTGAAGCATTCTTCCTTTGACTTAAAGGGTGATCTCAGACCCCTTTTTTCTTTTCTTTCCTTCTGTCTTTGTTTACTTATGCATCCTAGAAGTAGAATTTGCAGATCAAAGAAAGTGTACGCATGCTTGGCATTTTACCAATATATAGACCATTTGCCCTCACACTGACACTTTCATGAGAAATAAATGACTGCTTACTCACAACTTCCCAAGTAATGGACAGTTGGTATCTCTTCACAAACTTTGAAGGGGAAGAAATTTCAACAGTTTTATTTTAATTCACTAGTTATTCGTTCACACGTGGATAGAATATTTATAAAATGTTTGATCAGTTATTAACATCATATGTCCCTTGTTCTCTTTTAGGCTATTGGCTTTCTTTTCCTCCTTTATTCTTTTTTTTAAGGCATGTGAAAGTTCAAAGTCTATTTTAACCTATATTTAATGAGTTAAATGTCATTCAAGATATTCTTCATGACCTTAACCACCTTCTACAAGTCTGTCCTTTATTTCAAGGTGTGTCCCTGGGTTGCGGTTTGTTTGTAGCCTGTCTCTCTGTCTGCACCTCTTCTCCCTGCCCCATGGTCTCTTCTCCCTCCCCATGGGTTCCCTTCCTCTTCCCAAACAAGCCTCCTTCCACCATCACATGTTAATTTTAAAAATTAATTTTTAAGTATCTCTTTCTAAGTCTTGCTTATGTCAGCTAGCATGATGATTTCCCATTCCTGAAAAATGATATATTGATTTTTTTTCTTTTTTTATTTATTTATTCAATATTGTTTTTTACAGTCCAGATTTTATCCCCCTCCCCGACCTCACTCTGACTGTTCCATAGCCCTCCCCTCCTTCCCCAGGAGGATGTCTCCACCTCCCACCCCCCACCCCAGCAGACCTCCCTACTCTCTGGGACTTCCAGTCTCTTGAGGGTTAGGTCATCTTCTCTGAATCCAAATCTGGCAGTCCCCTGATGTATATGTGTTGGAGGGGGCCTCATATCAACTGGTGTATGCTGCCTGGTTGGTGGCCCAGATCTCCGGGGTCTTCCTTTATTTGTAATAATTTTGTTCATTAGTTATAGTGGGACTTTGATATTTGGACTATGAATGCTTTCCTGGGTTTTTATTGTCTTTTGATGTATCATTCTTACGTTATATAAACATTTAAGTTATATGTGATTTATGATTTTTTAAGTTTTATATTATTTTAAAAAACAAAGACTTTTACAACCAAAAATTTCAAAAATAGCTGGGCGGTGGTAGTGCACACCTTTAATACACCTTTAATCTCAAAACCTGGAGGCAGAGGCAGGAGGATCTCTGTGAGTTTGAGGCTGGCCTGGTCCAGGACAGCCAGGGTTGTCTTAAAAAATGATAATAATAAATACTTACTTCTGTATTTTTTCTTAGTAGCTTAGAGCATAATATTTTACACTTAGAACGTTGATCTATATAGACTGCCCCTAAAGGACTTGTCAATTGTTTCAATGCCATTCATGGAATTTCCATTTATTAGATATTTGAAATTCTATCTTTTGTAACTTTTTTCTATTGAGAGCCAACAAATGCTGCACTGACATCACATTATTTTAACTATTATTTTTTAAACAAAGTTTAATATTTGGTAATATAACTTTCTTCTCTCTTGTCTTCTTTTCCAAAACGTTCGTTCTCAGACATTCTTTAATGATATTTTTTGCATTTCTTTTATATTACATTTCTACTGACCTTAAATTTTTTTCCAAAATATTGTTGTAATGGCTATGCCTGGTTGTCAACTTGACTGTATCTGGAATGAACTATAATCCAGAACTGGAGGGTTCACCTGTGATCCAGATCTTAAGGCTGGAAGACACAGGTTTCTGAACTGGATCATGCCATGGTGATCTTGAGGCATAGTGGCCATGAAAACCTTAGGCCCAGGTAAGGTAGTATACATCTTTAATCCCAGGAGACTGAGGCAAGGAGATTATGAGTTCAAGGTCAGCCTGTGACAAAGCAAGTCCCAAATCTGGGCTTGGTGATACACAACTTTAACCTGGGCCACACCTTCTGCTGGAGACCTACATAAGGACATTGAAGACGGAAGATTCACCCTTCTTCACTTGCTTGTATTTACTAGCTAGAACATCTGTTGGAATCTACTTCTACAGAAGACCAGCTGAAACAACCAGCCTTGTGGGACTGAGTAACCACTAGATTCTTGGACTTCCCACGCAGCTGACCATTGTTAGATTAGTTGGACTACAGGCTGTAAGCCATCACAATGAATTCCCTCAATATAGAGAGACATTCCATAAGTTCTGTGACTCTAGAGAACTCTGACTAATACAATTGTCTTCAGAATTGAACTGGGTAAACTAATTTGATTTTAAAAATAATTCAAGAAGTTAGAATCATATAATACTAAATCTCATTTTAAGATTTTATTGTATGGGGCTGGGAAGATTATTCAGTGGTCAGTAGTTAAAATTACTTGCTGCTCTCACAGCGACCAGAGTTTAGTTTCTAGCCTCCTCATGGTAACTCACAACTACCACTTGTAACTCCAAGCTTCAGGAGATACAATGCCCTCCTCTGGAGTTTGCACACACTGTTCTCACATGCACATACCAATACACAAGCACACAAATATACACACAATTTTAAAATACTAAAAAACAGGTGAAAAGAAAAGAGGATTCATACCACGGAAATAAGCAAAACATATACACCAGAGAACCCATGGCTACGTCCACTCCACCTTTAGCAACCCATCTTGCTGTTTATAATATACGAGAAAGAACATCTCTGGATTTATTATGTTTCAGATAAATACAAAAATAAAAGTGTTTTTAAAGAACCCAGTTGTAAGTACATTGCTTATAATTAGAATTTAATGAAATTAGTAAAATTCTTATCAAAAGCCCTTCCTTCCTCCTAAGAGTATGAGAGGGTGTTATTGCCCAACTCTTTGACTGTGGATCTGAGGTTAAGGCTAAATTTCATAAATCTTAAACTATATGAAAATACAAATCAAAGTAGCACAAAAACATCATGTCATATTCATTAGTATGTCTGAGCTCACGTTGACAAGAATGTGCAGAAATGAGACCTTTATATATTCCTAATGGGTTATAAAATCACGCACCCGCTTTAGAAAACAGTTTCTCAGTTCTTCAAAATATTAATCAGAAAGCTGCATATGATGTCATAATTCTCCTTAAATATAGTGGAGATTATTAAAAATAACTCATCTTTATAAAAGCCTAAGAATAAATGTTCTTAAGTATTAATGTTATTCATAAAGTTAGAATTGAGATAGCCCAAATATTGAACATGTGTTGAATAAAGAAAATTTGATATACAAGGAGATATTATCTACCAAGTCTACAAAAAATTATATTAGCTGGGTATAGTAACACATGCTTGTCATATAAGTACTTGGGATGTTGAGGCAGAAGGATTATAGTTTTAGGCTACTATGTACTACATAGCAAATCAAAGGCTCTTCTGTATAGAGTTCTGGGTTAACTTGGGCTATTATGGTGGTTGGTATATGCTCAGCCCAAGGAGTGGCACAACTAGAAGGTGTAGCCTTGTTGGAGTAGGTGTGTGGGCTATAAGACCCTCATCCTAGCTGCCAGAAAGTCAGTCTGTCACTAGCATCCTTCAGATGAAGATGTTGAACTCTCAGCTGGTTGAATGAGATAGAAGCCTTTCTGGTGAAGTGGGCCTTCCTGTCCCTGGAGGAGCATAGCCCAGAGAAGAAGACATTAGGTAACCTTTAAAATCACCCAGGTGACTCATTAATGACAACTTGCATTGTGTTTGACAATGTGCTTTCTTTCTTTCCACACCCACTGATAGCTGAGAGCCACCTTTTACAGGACAGCCTCTCACTGAGCTAATATATATCCATTCATTCCTTTACTCACTTAACAATTAATAACTGAGCTATAAAGTATGTGTCTGGCCCCATACTAGTATAGGTGACTCAGGACAGCGCAGAAACAAGCCTGGGTCTTATCCTTCACAAGGCACACATTAATCAAGTTAAACAGATGACTGTAAAATTATCACAAAGGGACTGGCCCACTTCACCAGAAAGACATCTATCTATCCCATTCAACCAGATACTGATGTGGGAAATTTTCTTTCCTCTCATTCATAGTCAGAGATCAAAGTTAAGGGTACAGATGTATTTCCTCAGCTAGATAGATAAAAATACACTGGTCCAAGAGTCAACAAAGCTGGACTTTAGTCTTGCCTTGGCTTTGGATGTGGGAATAGGACAGGAAGGGAAGTGGGGTAAGAGTGCAGCCTTCTCAGCGTTCAGAGATACAGAGAAGTGGAGCATAAGCCACTGACAAGTCAGATAAGGCGCTTACAGCCTGAACCTCGTCATAATTCTCCTGCCATCAAGCCTACCTTCTCTTGGCCCCATTTGGTCTCTGCTCTGAGGTTGAAAGATCGTAAGTCACATGGGCAGGTTAGGAACATCTGAGCAACCAGTGACCGTTGGCTCTCCCAGTGGTGTTTCCCTCTGTAGTGTGGAGGTGTAGTTTATTGTCTTCTGTGAACTAATTTCATTCCTATTTCCTGGGCTGCTATCATAGTTTTCAACAGTCTTAACTGCTAGCTCATGTTCACCTTTTGAACTAGCCTAGTTCCCAAGATCCTGGATTATATGTATATTTTATCTTTAAACTTTATTTTTTTTCCTTTGAGACAGGGTCGAATGTAACTTAGGCTAGCCATCAACTCTCACCAACTCTATATGAAGTCAAAAAAAACCTGAAGCTTCAGGTCCTCCTTCTCTTCCTGAGTGCTAGGATTACAGGAATAAACCATAATATCTGGTGAATACAATGCTGAGGACTGAAACCAGGGCTTCATGAATAGTAGGCTAGCAGGTGAACCAGCAGTGAGCTACATCCCCTGAAGTGTATTAAAGTTGCTAAACATACAGTTTTGTGAAGTGGAGTGTTATAAAATCGGCATGTATATGACACATACAGATTAAGCTGTATTTACATATAATAAATGTTATAATTTTATTATATGTAAAATAAGCCTTAACAGTATTTCCAATCCCCACTCCTCCTTGAAGAATACTTCTTTCTCAGCCTGATATGGGGGCCCTCGAGAGACCAGGTGAATTAATTGTGAGTTCTAGTGCACCCTGGGCTGCAGAGTGAAACCCTGACTTAAGAAAAGGAAAAAAGAAATCTCTTCTTGTTTTCTTTAAGTATTTATCTCTTTTTTTTTTAAAGGTTTGGCTTGGCACCTTTTGGTTCTAGATTCCATTTAAGACTCTTATGTATTATTGCCTATAGGCGTAATGTGTCAATATTGCTTATATGTTTTACCTAGAGATTGAACATCTCACAATTTGCTTATATATTCCACTGTTGGGGCTATGAGGGTTGCTTCCAGTTTTAAATCAGCACCAATATCATTTTAAAATGCATTCTTTAGGCCCCTTGTGTTGGGGGGAGGGGTTTTGGTGCCTTTTCTTTCTTAATTGTAGTGCCTATTGAACATTTTCTGACAATTCTTTACTTCCCATCAGAATGAGTTCACTCTTTCTGCATTACGAACCATTTGAGTAAATATAATGGTTTGAAACAATAAACATTTATTATCTCACACGCCCACTTGTGTAGGTCAGGAATTCGGGAGTGGCATATCTGAGTGGTTCTGGCTCAGTCTTTCACGAAGTCGCAGTCACTGTGTCTGCCAGGCTGCAGTCATCTGAAGCTTTATCTGCTGCCAAAAGATTCACGCTTAAGGAGCGCATGAACATGCCTTTAAGTTAATGTCGACTGTTGGCAGGAGACGTCAGTTCTTATCCACATGGACGCCTCCTGAGAGCTGTCCTGAGTGTCTTCATGACATGGCTGCTGACTTCCTGGGAAGTAGGTCATCTAGGAAACCAAGTCAAGACACAGCCCCTCTTATGATCCAGCCTAGACCATCGTGTCCGCTGTGTAACATTCGTTATGAATGGAGCAACAAGTGCAACTTAGATACAAGAGGAGGAGGAGGAGACTCATTTTTTGAAGGCTAGAGTGTGTGTTTTAAAGGGACATGGACTGGGTTTTGGTTTGGGGGTTTTCGTTTGGTTTGGGGGTTTTTGATTTTGGGGTTTGGGGATTTGAGTTTTACTTTTTATTTTTTGGTTTTTTTGGGTGGAGGTTATTAGTTTGTTGGTTTGGGGTTGTTTTATTTTGAGACAGGGTCTTTCTCTATAGTCCTGGCTGTTCTGAACTCTCTGTATAGACCAGACTGGTCTCAAACTCACAAAGATCCTTTTGCCCCTACCTCCTGACTGCTGAGACCAAAGGCATGTGCTACCACACTCAGCCAGGCAGGGAACAAGATTTAAAATCACTAGAAAACATAATTTGAATATTTTCGCCATTTGACAAATACCAAAATAATTATTTCAGGTATCAATTAAATGGTTTTAATGTAATCATAATTTTAAAAATCCATTCTTTTGGGTTGGGGATTTAGCTCAGCGGTAGTGTGCTTGCCTAGCAAGCACAAGGCCCTGGTTTTGGTCCCCAGCTCCAAAAAAAAAAAAAAAAAAAAAACCTGAAAAATCCATTTTTTTTTTTCCGGAGCTGGGGACTGAACCCAGGGCCTTGCGCTCGCTAGGCAAGCGCTCTACCGCTGAGCTAAATCCCCAACCCGCCATTTTTTTAAATTACTGAGCAGAAGTCTAATAAAAAGGTAAGTGTCCATGGTTTAGACTATCTTCGTCTATGATCCTTATGGCTCACAAGGGCAATCATAAATTTGCTGTGGAAACACTTAATTAAGAATAGCTCCTACCACACACTCAAAATTAATATCAAGAGTGAGACTTAGCAATGTTGTGCAGCTCCAGCATTCAGTGTTCCTCTGACCAAGACTGCAGAATTCATATTTAATCGTGAAATATTCAGATAAGCTGAACCCAATTTGGTGAACATTCTACCAAACAGCATGAAGCTGTGGAAAACAAAGGATTGTGGTATTATTCTGGAATAAAGGAAACTAAGGCACTATGACAAGCAAAACGAAGGAGAGACCCTTAGCCAGAAAAATTACATCAGTCAAACCACTGGTGAATCTGAATAAGAACAGAAAATTAGTTCAAGTTTGCCAACATTAATGCTCTAATTTTTAAAACTGCGCTGTCTTTATGTAAAATGTTAACATAGCAGGAATCTATGTGAAGAATATATAGAAATTCCTCAGAATATTTTTGCAAAATTGTTTTGGTCTTTGTTTAGAATATAAGGTCTTGACCTTGCTGGCCCAGTGTTCTTCTACTGAGCTATATATCTGATGCTTTCTTTTGCAATTGTTGATACGTCTGAATTATTTTAAAACAGAAACTTAGAGAGAACGAAACTATTACTAAGTGACAGAGGCAGTGTCTGAAGCTCACATGTCTCTAACACAAATAGCTACTGAACGGAAGTAGAGCATTTTTGTCTGTGGCCTCCATTTCTCACCAATGGCTGTCCCAGGTTCTCTGAGTGAATGCACTTCACATAACATATACCTACCCTATCATGTCCACCTGACTGTTCAGTGCACACCTAAAAGTTACCCATTAGTGCCATTTTACCTTCAATTGCTTGGTGACTCTCTTACCTCTAGGCCTTAGAATATGCTCGTTTACCTAGAGATGCACCACTGATCTTTCTCAGACACTGATCTCTAAATGTGTGTTTGTAAAGCTTTTCTCAGACCTCCATTCTGTCCAAGTAGAACTCATTGCTGCACTTTCAGCTCCCTGGAACTGGGATTTTTCTGCACAGCATTTGTTGTAATGGGTTACATCTTAGTTTTTTTTTTTTAATATTTATTTATTTATTCTATTTGTAAGTACACTGTAGCTGTCTTCAGACACACCAGAAGAGGGCATCAGATCTCATTACAGATGGTTGTGAGCCACCATGTGGTTGCTGGGATTTGAACTCAGGACCTCGGGAAGAGCTGTCAGTGCTCTTAACCGCTGAGCCATCTCTCCAGCCCCCGTTGTAATGGGTTACAATTAGGTGAGGACACATCTCCATTAGGACACTTGTTTATGTCTTCTTCTCCTTTGTACTGTTAGTTTATAGGGAGCAAAACCCAACTCCCAGTTCTTGACATGAGAACTAACAAACGATGGGTCTCTCATTGATTCCTAGAAAATAAAATACTGAAATATTAGTAGCCTAATGCAACATGCCTTTATTTTTCTGCACCATCTCGTAGTGTCACGAATGCAGGATTGGCTTAGCTGAGTTGTGACTCGGGGTCTTTCATAGGCACAAGTCCAAATGTCAGGTCCTAAAGGCTGCAACACTGACTTCTTGTGCATACGAACCTAGAGTTAACCTGCAGTACTGCAAAGGCCAGTGGTGGGAGGAACCAGACCTACAGTCACACAAAGGCATGTTTGGGGCTGTTGATTCTACTTCTAAGACATCTAAGTCACATAATTGTTGACCAAAACCTTCCCTTCCTCTCTGTTAGCAGACCTTGGTTGTTCTTCCAAAATGAGCCTCTCTATAGGTTTCTGAGTATCCTCATGACACAGACACAGCAGCTGGCTTCCCTCCGAGAAAATGACCTCAGAGAGAGCAGAGTAGAAGTCATGGCGTCTGTTAAAGCCTATCTGTGAAATGACATACATGTTTGCCATATCCGGTTAGCACTGTACTATACCAGCAGGGCACAGCAGAAAACACAGACCATCGGGCACCAACCTAGGAACTCCCTCAGTGTCGGAATAAATGAAGTGAACTTCTTCAGACCATATCCCAAAGCACTTAATGATCAAAAGGCCGGAGAGAACTCATTTATCTTAAGGCAGTCTCGGCTATAAAAATATCCCTAGACGTTGATTAGGATCGCAAACAGCATGAGTAAACATTCCAGGCATTATTCATCCTCTTTGAATAGAAGGATCTTTTCTTCATTCAGGAATATAAACTTAGAGCTGGGAAGAAGTGGCCAGGAAGTTCAGATGACACGAGTGGCTTCCTGTCCACTGAGTTAGCGTTAGCTTTATGTCCACTGCCATTGACTTATTCACAATGGTAAGTGTACCCTCTGCTAAAGGATCATTCCTGAATCCAAGTGTGCCAGCAGTAGTTGTGATGTTCCCTTTCCTAATTTTGAGACTTCTAATGCTATTTTTTTCTTCTACATCCTATTCTCTCATATTAAAAGTAATACAAATCCTTGATTATCCCCATGAATTTTTATAGAAGAGTCTCATATTGCATAAGAACTGTGCTCCCTGGGGCAAGATTCATGACTGCATGGTCTTATCTCTTAATCACATGCTAGCTCCCTGTGTGGACTGTCCTTTCTCTAACCTCTATGTCAACCCTTAAAACTCCACCAGTTTTTCTAGTTCTAGCCAAGCCTCTCCTCCTTCCACAGATTCTCTATAGAGGACTTGCTTCCCTGTTCGAACAATCATATCTTACGATTTTTTTCCACTGTATGGTATTTACTAAGATATGTCCAACATATTTTTAGTCTCTGCCTCTCCAAAAAAAATATTCCTTAAATTATTAAATGGATGTATTCAATTTTTCTTTAATAGACTAAGAGTTTCAATCTACCCCAGGCTCTTGCTTTTTGAAAACTCTGAAATGTTTCTGAAGTAGTCAACCTGTTGGTTTCTTAGTTTGCAGCCTTGTGCTTTCTATTGATTTCAGTGTTCGTAAATTGTTACATTTTAAAGGCAGGGGTGCCTTCCATGAAACTAATAGAGTATTACATAGCAGAATGTCTATAGGTTTCCCCTTTAACAAAATTAAACCTACTCATCAGACGCATTTCTAGAGCCTTCTGGAAACATGTGTCACGCTCATGGGTGGCTGCATTCCAGAGAACTGAATATGTGCTACAGAGCAAGAGCAGTGCTAGGGGCAGAGAGAAAACCCTTACAAGGCGAGAGAGCTGATGGGACTCCAAGCTCCAGGCTAAATGAGGAATGAGGCAGTGCTGTTTTGAAATGCTGAGTTCAGTGCGAAAAGAAAGAGAAGTAAAGGGAGACAGGCATCTGCCTGTATCCAGTATCCAGCGTATCAGCCAGACTTGTCAGTTGGAGAAGGAGCTTCAGGGGGTCTAAATTTATAGTCTAAGTCCGAGCAACCACCCTAGGTGGTTTCTAGGCCATTTCTAGCCTCCCTTTACCAGCCTCCACTCCTTGGAAGATCTTAAGACCAAGACAGCGCTCTCAGAGCCTCTTGAGAAACCAGCCCTTCCCTCAACTTCCCTTTTGTTCTGTGGCATGGGACCTGCAGTAAAGCTCTAGATCTGAGGGAGGTGATAAGGAGGGAGGGTCCTGATTCTGCCACTCAGAAGCTGACAAGCTGCCTGACCCCTTAGAACTTCAGTTTTCTCCCCCTATAAACCTATAAAGCTAGCCACTAATACCTACGATCTGGCTTGCACATTAGCTGCTGCTCAATAAACAGCAGCTATCGAAACAACACAGCACTGCGTTAAACGCGCGGAATCCAGATCTCGACAGGAACGGCACCGTGACTCAACATCTACCTTCTGTGTGGCAGAATTTCCCAGTCCCCGGCTCCCGATCTCCCATAATAGGGATGATAAGAATCATTTCATTGGCAGAGTTAATGAATGGATGGCGTGGTTCTTGTTCAGAGCTGGTTACATTACAAGCATTCAGTGGACTAAGGAGCAGTAGGTAGTGTAATTGTTGTTATCACAATAATGCAACAGGAGGCAACAACCAAGACTGCTGAGCTGCTGCTGAGCTCTCTGCCCTCAGCTTTCTTGATTGTGAGATCCTAGCGTCTCCATTCCCTTCTCGGTAAGTAGCTTAGAGACTGCATAGTAGCTGCTTCGTTGGACTAAGCTCACCAGTATATGGTCATCCCTTAGAACAACTCGGGTACACAGTGAACAATAATTCTTAGACATTATCACATAAGTTGCCCTCATACCTCTACTTTAGGGGCATTTCCATCAGTAGTTTTAGAGTGTGAGATTTTTAAGCAGTTAAATAAATTGGAAGTTTGAGTGCTCTCTGCTGATTAATCTACACTACCATTTCCCCCTGGAAATAATTCAGGCTCTCAGCCATAAGCGGTTTGCAACTGGGCCCCAGCGGGCTGTTCCTTTCAGTGTGGACATACAAAGCAATGAACTGCATCTTGTAAACCAGTCCTTCCAGAGAGAGACAACAACATTGTCATTGTCTCCTTTCTCTGGCCCTTTATCCTCCACAGGCTGTCCCTGTGGAGGGAAGAGACTTTACAGTTAGGCACGTTGCTAAATCTCCAACTAGGCTACAGCCTGCACAGGACACACCAAAGCTCCCGGGGTGTACTGCAGAAACTCATTTAGCTCTGGGAAAGGTTTACAGTCCAGGAAGCATTTTTTTACCCTTTTGTCTTCAGCCAATAATCTGGCAACTCAGTGATGTCACCCTGCTGTTATGCAAAATGACTTAACTGTTGGAAAGGTGACAGGAATTCCAGTGACTGCAGGATCACAATGAAACTGCTTAGCTGCTCACTTAGTCATATTACACATCACGGATAAGTCACTTTCGAGCTGTGATTAACCAACTGTTCAAAGAGCGCCAGGGTCAGAATAGAAAAGTCAGGGCCCGTGCCTCATGCTTTAAACGATCACATCCAGTCATTGCAGCGTCTGAATCACGTAGACGAGGTGTCCAGGGAATATCCCAGTAACACCAGGCCCTTGAAAGGAAACAGCTGGAAGAAAGAAAGTACGTTTTTTCTGCCGAAAAAAAATTTATACAAAATTGCTGTGTCCCTCTCCTAAAATCAGTCATTGGAGCCTCCCGATGACTTTACCAATCCAAAGCCAATGGGAGAGGAGGCTGTGCTCTATGAGAGCAGGAGTTGCTGCCACGCCTTCTTCTTTTGCTCACCCAGACTGGCCTCTGTCTCTGGTCACAAGAGGTGGGTACCATCTTGTTCTACAGTATCAGTTGTTAAAATAATGCTTACATTTCTCGGATTTGTTTTTTAAATTAACCAACACTGAAAAGCACAAAAGGAAGGAAAGCCTCCACCACCCTTCCCTCCTACAACACAAATCCTTACCTGACATTGTGCTGGGCATTGAAAGACTAAAAAGACACCCACACTTGCCCCTGAAGGAGTCCACAGCGTAAAGTAATAAAGTGCCTGATTCAAAAACAGGCGTTTAGCAGAAGCTGGGAAGTGCAGAATGTAAGGCGGGGACAAGAGCAGAGGGGTTTATCACTGCAGATTCTCCTAGACCAGGTTACCGAAGGGTTTATAAACTATGAAGATTAACAGAGAGCAAAGCCTTAGAAACGTTTAGAGCAATGTCAATAATTTTTTTCAAAGTAATACTTTGATTGTTTCCTTAGGAATTGCACCTTGTATACCGCAATTGTGCTCATTTCCCAGTCCTCCCATGCCCTGCTCCTCCAACACCAACAGCAAGAAGTCCAATGTGTATCGCCATACACTTACTGGAGCATAGTTCAACTCCAGTGGCCTGCGCCCTAAAGGAAATTGAGTTCCTCACCTGTGCCCCCTCCAGAAGCCATCAGTCGTACAGAGCTACGCTTCAGCATCCTTATCACCTTATCACAATTTTTTTTCTTGGTATGTCTTCTTTTATTTATTTATTTATTTATTTTTTATTAACTTGAGTATTTCTTATTTACATTTCGAGTGTTATTCCCTTTCCCGGTTTCCTGGCCAACATCCCCCTAATCCCTCCCCCTCCCCTTCTTTATGGGTGTTCCCCTCCCCATCCCCCCCCATTGCCGCCCTCCCCCCCACAATCCCGTTCACTGGGGGTTCAGTCTTAGCAGGACCCAGGGCTTCCCCTTCCCCTGGTGCCCTTACTAGGATATTCATTGCTACCTATGAGGTCAGAGTCCAGGGTCAGTCCATGTATAGTCTTTAGGTAGTGGCTTAGTCCCTGGAAGCTCTGGTTGCTTGGCATTGTTGTACATATGGGGTCTCAAGCCCCTTCAAGCTCTTCCAGTTCTTTCTCTGATTCCTTCAACGGGGGTCCTATTCTCAGTTCAGTGGTTTGCTGCTGGCATTCGCCTCTGTGTTTGCTGTATTCTGGGTGTGTCTCTCAGGAGCGATCTACATCCGGCTCCTGTCGGCCTGCACTTCTTTGCTTCATCCATCTTGTCTAATTGGGTGGCTGTATATGTATGGGCCACATGTGGGGCAGGCTCTGAATGGGTGTTCCTTCTGCCTCTTTTTTTTTTTTTTTTTTTTTTTTTTTTCCGGAGCTGGGGACCGAACCCAGGGCCTTGCGCTTCCTAGGCAAGCGCTCTACCACTGAGCTAAATCCCAAACCCATAGTTTTGTTTTGTTTTGTTTTTTTGTTTTTTTTTTGTTGTTGTTGTTTTGTTTGTTTTGTTTTGTTTTGTTTTTTTCTGCCTCTGTTTTAATCTTTGCCTCCCTATTCCCTGCCAAGGGTATTCTTGTTCCCCTTTTAAAGAAGGAGTGAAGCATTACCTTTTGATCATCCGTCTTGAGTTTCATGTGTTCTGTGCATCTAGGGCAATTCAAGCATTTGGGCTAATAGCCACTTATCAATGAGTGCATACCATGTGTGTTTTTCTGCTTATCACAATTTTTATGAGTTCTTTTCCAGTGGCTTCCTATTTAGGTTGCTATGTTCCGGGCAAGGGGAGGGGTTATTACGGAAGCCTTTCTTGTCCCTCTTTCTCAATTGTGTGTTGGCAGTTATGGACAACACAAAGTAGCTTTCTTGTTCTTTACTGTCAGCTGGAGCTCAGATCTAGGATTTTTGCTCGTGGTTTCTGGCATCATGAACACGGCCCAAATACAGTAGAACCATGGACCTAGCAAGGTCCTTGGAGGCAGCCTGGACCGTGGATATCAACACGGCTTCAGGTTGCAGCAGATCCCTAGACCCAGACTTGGCCCTCGGTGGTTACAGGGACCCAGACAGCAAGCACCACAGTCTCAGGTAGGTAGCACAGGTCACCCACATCAACATGGTCCCAGGAACAGCACAGGCCCACAAAAATCAACACAGCCCAAGGCCATGGCACAGGCCAGACAACCACATAGCATGAGATGGGTAAGACAGGCCACCAACATCCACCTCACCCCTGGCCCCATCAGGACCACACATAGCCCTCAGTCGAATCACAGGACCATGGTGGTCCTTCAAAGAGGTCTAATCCAGAAAGTGGAGCGTCCCTCATCTCGGCCTCTGGCACAGCCCAGAGTCTGGGAGATCCCATGGTCAGGAAGCACGTTAGGGGCTGAGTCTGCATCTTTGTAAACTCCATGCTGCTCCATAGCACTCAGATGACTGCACTGGGCAACGGTCTGTTCCACGGTGGACCCCAGCACTCTCTCAGACCTGTCACTGCCATCACATCGCCTTCCTACATTAAGTTGTTCAACAAAATACATGTTTGCTTTCGAGTTCGAATAAAAAATTAGAGGAAAAAAATGTACTTCTAGGTACAAATACGACGACGATGGTAGTAAAAATAGAAACAGAAAACAGTTCTAGGAAAGAGTAAGCATTCAAATATCAAGACACAACAGAATTTCTGTGATTTGGCATCAGCTTTCACTCTGGGCTTTCTGACCTGGGATGAGGAACCACAGAATCGCAATCAGTAAAATTACTGTTTCTATGATGAAGAAATAAACACGTAAGTTTCTCAGCAACACATTTTTTCCTGCCAGCAAAATCTATCTTTAAAAGTTTAATGCCAAGTACAGCAAATGTTTGTGGTGTGGGAGACACTGATCTAAATAGCATTTGTATAATAAACATATGAGCACATTTAAACTGTCTCTTACAGAGATCGTCATTGGTGAGTGTCTAGATGTAGAGATGGATTACAGCTGAAAGACTTTATCCAATCCAAGAGTAGAACTGGAACACCCTAGTGGGGTAGATGAATGGCATATGTTTGAAGGTTCTTTGAGTAGTTCTCTCAGCCAAGCTTGTACAATGACAAGTAGTATAGTCTCTTATTAGCTGAAAAGCTATTCTAGCACTTCTGATTGCTGATTGAAGATCTATAAAAGCTCACGGTCTCAAAACAAAAGAAAAACAAGATCAAACTTCATGCACACATCCCTTTTGACACTGATATTAGGAAGCAAATTTATATAATATTAGGTTATGTGCAATCATGTAATATTAGGCTTCATAGAATGACTATTACTTGAGAAGTTATAACATTTTATGCTCTTATTATTAATATTAATTATTCTCCATTACCTGAATCAATTTAATAAATAATGCAAAAGCTTCTATTAGTGAGATGGAGTATCAAAATATTGTTACACTGGATTCAACAAAAATTTCATGGTATAAAATTTTCTTTCATAATGTAATTTATTTAAATAAGCAAGAACTGGCTTCAAATTTAATATGCACATTTTGATCACTTTTATAAAATATATTCAACTATTCATAGCATGTATACATTAGTATAAAAGCATTAGGAATATATAATAAAAATATAAGCCCTAGTTATCATTCAGTGGCAAAATTGGGAAGATTTTTTTCTCTTTATTTGTTTACCTAAATGAATGTTCTATAATTGTACTTGTTTTATCTTTGCAAGAACAAAATAAGGACATTAGTGTTTTACATAAAGGCCACAGAGAGGCAGGGACAAATAATGCCTCTGTTATCCCTTAAGGCAAATCAGCTAGGAGCTCACCCTGCAGAGCACCTGCCTCCCACCACACAACCTAAGAAAAAGTACCATTTAAATTGGACATGATTCCATGTTTGCCACCTTAACAGCTATGTGACTGTGTTGTTCTGGGATCACAGGGCCTCTGTGTGCTAGACAAGCACTCTACCCCTGAGACATACCCCCAATCAAATTATAAATTTGATTAGCTAGTCCTCACCCCCACCTTCAAATAAGAAATTGGATTGTTGTTAGCCTTAAATGAAACCTCAGATAAAAACTAAAATACATAATAAATATAACATGCTTGTCCTGGTTCTGTGCACACTGTTTTCTTCCCAGTTGGAGCTTCTCAATATGTATTTGCTTTGTGCCTAATCAAAGGCACAGACCCTCTTTGTTCATGTTTACTGCATAGGAGCAAAGAAAGAGATTTACTGCAATTCGCCGAGTATCAGGCACAGTGTTGAGTTCCTTTGCTTAAGACAGCTTACATATTTTCCAGATACAGAAACGCCTGTAAACTGTCTGAAGTTCCCACTTTATTTTTAAAGATTTATTTATTTATTATCTATTTATTAAGTACACTGTAGCTGTCTTCAGACACACCAGAAGAAGGCATCAGACCTCACTACAGATGTTTGTGAACCACCATGTGGTTGATGGGATTTGAACTCAGGACCTCTGGAAGAGCAGTCAGTGCTCTTAACCACTGAGTCATCTCTCCAGCCCACCCCCCACTTTATTTTTAATGCATTTGTCTCTTGTTAAGTCCTTTATCTAAGTTGGCAACCACCCTAAGAGAACTGTGTGGCTCCTGTTCCTCTCTCCACAAACCCCTATATTATAAGATGGATGTCGGTCCTGTTATGTCACCAGCACACTTGAGACATATTTTCAAAACTTCAAGACGTTTGGCACCCTAGAGATGTACATTTTATTTTTCTATATCTTGTTTTGCGTGACAACATGCTTTCAATGATTTCTATTTTTCACATTAGTTGATTTGGTCTCTCTAACATATATTAGAATCTCATTATTTGTGTAAAAACTTAAGGTAGAAAACTTACGAAATTGGTGTCTAAAAGTCAAGCTCTGGGTTTGAAAAACTGGATCTATTAACTCTTCTAAAAGAACGGAATAGCCATCAAATTTACAATAGTAAAAGAATGTTCTGGGTTTGTAACAACTCTTCACTTTATAATCTTACTTTATAGTTTGAGCCAGAGAGAGTTGAGCAATTGTAGATGGCCTGTGGGATACAGGGATGGCCTCTGTCCTGATCCACTGCAGTTGTGTTGCGTGCAGATTACTCAACGCGGTTTCTGTTTTCTGCATTATTTTTCCTTGTTGGGTCCCAGCCAGGCCTTTTCTTTTCTTCATTCCCATACCTCTTCTCCCATTTTTATCATTTAACTCTTGTCATAAAACCCCCAAGCATGTAAATTGCTAACTGCATCTTTTAAAGGACCAAATAAAAAATTAGACAATTAGCCATAGAAACACAACCTGAGACACGCCCACCCCACCCCCCACCCCCCACCGCCGCAAACAGTTCCCAGCCATATTCGGCTTTCTGCAGACACATTCTTCAGGAAGTATCCCTGAATGGTGTGTGATATCTCCATTTTAGACAAGCCACCATGACTTGGTTGGCCTGCTTTCCTTGTCCATTATTGGTGACACAGTGGTGGTGCTACAGACAGTCCACCAAGTCCTGGTTTTCTGCATCATTTTCCCTTGGACCCTTGCACATACACACACTCCTTGCTAGGATGTCCTTCACGGTCCCTCAGGGGTTCTCACAGGTCCTCTCATCTACCTGGGAGTTTCATGGTCACATCTCCAGCGTCCCCTTCCGGTTATTTCAATGTCCAGAGCTTGGTTGGACTGGAGTCCCACTATTCACATTTTCAGGTTCCAGTTGGCTCCAGGCCAGCCTTCTATTCCTCTGCCCTGTGTTTATTTTTTCAGCTACCTGTACAAGTCATGAGTTTTAATTAATGTGTTTCTCACCATTTGAGGCAGTAAATCCAGACCGAAGCAGTGAAGATGGACGGCTCCATAGTGAGAAAGGCTCCAGGATGTTCTTAGGTCATAGCCCTCTGAGCAGAAAGGGTCCTGGACTTGAAGTTGCATTTCTGTCATTTACACGTGAATATTCTGTCTTAAGTCACAGGCCATTCAGGTAAGTTGATAGCAGAGCTACTGGAAGAATGCGTCCAGTTGTTAAAATCTTTAACCTTGGATTCATACAGGCCTGCATTCGGATTCTAAATTCTGTGTTTTTGCCAGTAAATATATAAAAGAAATTGCAATGTGGGGTTGGGGATTTAGCTCAGTGGTAGAGCGTTTGCCTAGCAAACGCAAGGCCCTGGGTTCGGTCCGCAGCTCTGAAAAAAAAAAAAGAAAGAAAGAAAGAAAAGAATTGCAATGTTACAAAAATAATTTAATTAATAATAGCACAAATACCCTAACCCACAGTACCCTGAGCTATTGAAATCTGCACAGCATTTACTGCACTGAGTTGTTGTGCTGCCTATGTATTGACTGTTAATTATTAACATATTCCAGTTCTACTGACTTTTAGTCAAATGTACTTTACAAGATAATGCTGTCGTTCTGATGTCAATCTTTTACGATCTCATCTTAATCTTTACCAATGGTAGTCTGACTTTGAACAACTGATTTACGAAACTCGGCTTTGGTTGATTAACCCTCCGTCTAAAGCTAAGAACAATGCCTAGGCTCCAGCCAGAGCAGCTCTGACCACCCAACGGTCTGTGGATGCAGATCTGGAAGACAGCCTAGGGCCTACTTCAACCACCACTGTTACAGCAGTGGCGTGAGCAACAGAGCAGCAGCAACCCTGGCAGCCCCGGGGTATGCCCCAGCCCTGGCAGCCATCTTCCACTTCGTGGGGCACCCACTGGGCAGCCTCACTGGGCCAGCAGAGCAGCAGGACTTCCTGCTGCTGAAAATGACCACCAACATCAACAACAGCCACAACTAGGATACAGAGGTACCAAATAAGCATTAAAGACAGATGATGTGTATGTGGTTCCTAAACATCAGAATGAACCTCAAAATATCCATCACCCAATGACGTCACAGCTCTCAGGATGTTCGGGCACAGCAAAACAGGTACATGCTTGTGTAATGTTGGTGTAAACAGACCTACTACAGCGTCAGTCATATAAAATTGTAGCCAACACAATTACTTACAGCCCACACTTCTTACTGGTGATAAACAACTGTGTTCCCGGCCTGTGTGTTTATTTTTAAAGTGCATGTCTCTTAATCACATCAGAAAGGTTTGTTTTAATACAGTATGCCATGACACATCCTTATAAATCTCATGTTTACTGTCTCATGATTACATGTAGAGGCCACCTCCAGCGATTTACTTGAGTTTGTATAATGACACGCTATGGTGTTCACACAACAATGAATCTTCTAGCACCATGTTACTCAGAATTCACCCCTGGTACTACTACATGACAAATCACTGTAGTTGTGAGTGACGAATAGCTTATCTTTTGTATTAGTCAGGGTTCTCTACAGTCACAGAACTTGTGGGGTGTCTCTTTATATTGAGGGAATTTATTGTGATGACTTATGGTCTGTAGTCCAACAACGGTCAGCTGTGGATGAGAAGTCTAACATCTAGTAGTTGCTCAGTCCCACGAGGCTGGTTGGTTCAGCTGGTCTCCTGTAGAAGTAGATTCTAACAGATGTGCTGGCCAGTAAGTGCAAGCAGGCAAAGAAGTGTGAATTCCTTCTTCCAATGTCCTTGTGTAGGCCTCTAGCAGAAGGTGTGACTGAGATTAAATATGTGTGCCACCATGCCCGGATCTGAGACTTGCTTTGTCCCAGGCTGACCTTGAACTAAGAGATCTCCTTGCCTCAGTCTCCTGGGATTAAAATCATGTACTACCTTGCCTGGACCTAAGCTTGTCATGGCCACTATGCCTCAAGATCTTCATTGGAAGATCCAGGTCAGCAACATTGTTTCTTCCAGCCTCAAGATCTGGATCACAGGTGAGCCCTCCAATTCTGGACTGTAGTTCATTCCCTATACAGTCATTGACAACCAGGAGTAGCCATTACATCTTTGAAACACAGCATTTTTATTCTGTCTGATTTAGGAAGCAACAAAACACTGAATAACTCCACCTGGTCCCAATTGCCCAGAATGATTGCACAAAAGATCAGGATCCTCTCCTTTCACATACTCACAAAAACAGATCCAGGACTGCACAGTAGCCCACAGGGCCTACATTCATTCTGTCAAGCTGGATCTTAAACATGTGGTCAGTCAAGCACAGTGGCACGCACCTGTAATCACCACACTTGGAAGGAAGAGGCGGGGAGAATTAGTAGTCCCGGGCCACTGTTAGCTATACCGTGAGTCCAAGGCCAGCTTGAGCTCCATGAGACACCATAGTACAAAACAAAACACACGAGCAGACAAAAAACACTGCAGGGGGCGGAGGTGGGAGCAGAAAGCAAAGCAAAAGAGCATACGGAGATGGAGGAAAGTATGTCTTTTACTGAAAGAACGGCTATGTGTTATGAGCGGAGGAAAGAAAGAAAAGAGGAGTATTCACAGGGCTTGGCGTAAGGGAGGGGAAAGGGGAAAGGTGACTCTTAAATGCTAAAAAGAATTCCATTTGGTTTTAAAGCTCGACCTCCGCACCTGTAATCTCACTTCCGTCTCACACCAGAAATAGAACGCTAATTTGAAAACAGTTACATCCTTTCCAATTTTACTTCTTCCCATCAAAGAAATAAGCTCTCAATTCCTCAGCACAGCTTTTCAGCTCACCTCCAGAGCTCCCACCCCCCTGCTCGGCCACAGGCTTTCCTGAGCCCATTGTGCTTGCCTCAGTCATTTGACATATTTTTTTTCAACCCTTTTGTCTCAAAGATTGCCTAGAGGAAGCCTTCCTTGACACTTTTTGCTCATAACCCCTTCTGACCAAGAGCAGAGTTGCTCCCTGGAGAGCTCCTAACATCCTGCTGCCCTCAGGCATGTCTGGTAACAAATTAGATTCCACCTTCCTGTCCCTTACCCCTCTGTCCTGTTACTTTTCCTATGGGTGTGATTAAATATTGTAACAGAAGCAACTTAAAGGGAAAAACGATTATGTGGTTAGTTTTTTGTCAACCTGACCCCGGTAGAGTCACCTGGGAAGAGGGTAATTTAATTAAGGGATTGCCTGCAGGGAAATCTATGGGTCATTTTCTTTATTAATAACTGCTGTGGGAGAGCCTAGCCCATGATGTGTGGTCCTGGGTCATAGGAGAAACATTGAGAGCAAGCAAGTAAGCAGCATTCCTCTGTAGTCTGTGTTTCAGTTCCTGCCTCTAGGTTCCTGTTCTGACTCTGCTTAATGTGCTAACTGTGATCAGGATGTGTAAACCAAATAAGCCTTTTTCTTCTCAGGTTGGTTTTGGTCAATGATTTGTCATAGCCACAGAAAGCAAACTAGGATTTACTGGAGCTCACAGTTCCAGAGTCTAGTTCATCTTTAAAAGATCTTGTCTGTGTGGAGGTGCCTTTCTTGGAAGACCTATCAAACAAGGGGCGATAAGGACTCTGTCATCTCTGAGAATCAATTAATAGTTGGCTATATAATATATTTTTTCAGATGATGATAATAATAAAATTGTAATGCACCTACGCTGATAGAATCCTCACCTGGCATACATGAAGTCCTAGGTTCTATTCCTATCACCATAAAGACTATGCACACCTGCAATCCCAGCACTGAGGATGTAGAGGCAACAGATTGTGGAACCAAGGTGACATGGTGAGTTTGAGTACATCCTGGTAAGAGAAGGGTGTGAGGGAGGGACACAATGATGTAGTCTAACCAGAGACTATCAAGAGTGTTCCAAGCTAGGAGAAGTGTAAGAACTCATCAATATTTGTTGAAAGAAGAAAGAGATAATCTGAGATCTAGTTCAAGGAAGTGAACTCCCATGAAGAAATCAGGAATATTGTAACGTTTCAGTGTAGGAACATAAGGCAGAGAAAAGTATCAAAATTATCAAGTCTGTTTTAGATACTGCTTTGGGAGGGATGAGTGAGTGGGAAGCTAGGCTGAACTGGTAACCTTAAGGAGAAGTATGCTTCCTCAAGCAAACCTTTCTCAAAGAATGTTCCAGTAACAACTAGGCTAGACATTGGACCTGCCCTGAAGTCTCAGGTTTGGAAAAGCTTTACTGCTCTCCCAAGTTCGACCCAACTAGCACTCACTCACCCATAGTGAACATGATCATATTAGAAATTCGGAGTGTCTCAGCGTTTGTAAAATCTGGCTAGCTCTAATTCAATTACTGTTTTTTGTTTGGTTGGCTTGTTTTGTTTTGTTTTTTGTTTTTTGGTCTGGTTGGTTTTGTCTAAACACTGCTTTTATCCTGTGAACTAGCATTTTCTGAAACACATTTTAGGAATCCCCAATCTGAACTACTCTCCACAATCTTGCTGTGGTAATTTCTAGCTTTCGATGCTGTTTTGTTCAATGCAAGCATTAAATAAATAATGTGGTTGGAGTTTCAGAAAAACACAGACTTCCGTTTTCACATATTAAAATAGAAGATGCAATAAATCTAATAAATCTATACTCTAATTTCACCATATTTGTTCACCTCAAAGTAATTTTGATAGAACTGAAAATATTTAATACATGTAAAGGTAAACTTGTATAAACCAATACTAATACAAAGAGTGTGGGAAAGCCTAGGTGTTAAATTTAAAACTCATTTCGAATACAATTCTATGCATGGTTCTATTTTTGGGTTTTGGGTACAGAGTCTCATGTTGCCCAGCCTCACCTCGAACACATTAAGAAGCTAAGGACAACCTTGAACTCTGAATTCCTCCTGCCTTTGCCTCCTAAGTTTTTAGTTCAACTGTTTTAAATTGAAAGGAATCTCTCAGGGCTAGTAAAGTGTTTGTTAAGCAAGCACAGGGACCTCAATTTAATCCTCAGAACCCATGTGGTGATTCATGCTTGTAACCCCTGGGCTGGGGAAGTACAGACAAAGAGATCCCTCTTGCTGTGTCTAATCAGTGAGTTCCAGGCCAGTGAGGGAGACTTTATCTCAAAAAAGAAGGTGGACAGAGTCCCGAGACACAACAGTGGAGGTTGACCTCTGGCCTATTTATGAACACCCAATCAGACACACAGGAGCATGTGAGCACTCAGCATACAATAACAATAATTAATAATTAATAATGCACAACCAAATTCAGATAAGTTTACTTACAACAAATCCATTTGGCTCATTTTGACAGCAGTCATTAAATGGCAGACACATTGGATTTCACTACACTCTAGAAACTAAATAGAGAACAAAACTCCATGTCAAATGCTAATCACGATGACGAATACTTTCGTAGCTAAGAAATAAAAATAATCAATTCCTCCAATAACAGGCTACCATTATGTTAAAATCCATTGTGAACATTTATTTTGTGCATATCTTATCAAAATAAATCTAATTAGACAGAATAGTTATTCTAACTATACAATAAATTTATATAAATTTACTATTTATATAAATCATATTATTCAGTTATATATTTAATGCTACATGTTATTATATAAATACATATATTTATATAGATTTGTAAGTTTAAATCATAATAATCATCTGTCTGTATCATTAGAACACACAGGACACATTTCCTGGCTAAGTTTTGATTGTAGCCATCTTCAAAAGTTTCTGTTCTCTAATGGCTTTGAAATTAGATCTTCTCAAAGGTGGGTGCCTAAACTAAGTCACTGCCTGCTTACAAACGGCGCAGTAATAAATGTTAACAGTGTAAGGTGTTTGCAAAGCAGGTTTCCTCTGGAAAAATGAAGTAATTCATCACACCTCTAAGCCAATAGATTAATTTATATCTAATATAATAGGATCAGAGCTATTATGAATGAGAGAGAATTAACCTAAGGCACCTACCTGAGTTGCCTTTCCAGTCTGTGTGCTGAAAAGTTTGACAGGAACAACTTGTGGGAGGAAGGAACTTATATTGGTTCAGGGTTCAAAGCCACAGTGAAGAAGAGACAACAGAGACAGCTGGAGCTTGCAGTGCTGTTTCTTCCTATTTTGGTGGATCAGGAAATAGAAAGTACTTGGCCGAGAACCAGGTGGCACCTTTAAAGGTCCCTCCCTAGAGGCCAGCACGTGCCAGCTAAGAGCCAGCTTACCAAAGTTCCCACAACCTCCCAAAGGGGTACCAATAGGTGAGGACCAAATGTTCAAATACATGAGCTTGTGAGATGCATTTCACCGTCAAACCACAGCAGTGACAGAAAATACACAAGGCCTCCAGGCAACATCCACTTTTTAAAGTTTACCTTTTACTTGACTTATAACAGCAACACTGGAATTATAACAGAATTTTATCAAATTTAGCAAATGCTTGCATGTCTTTAGCATCTTGATACATTTTTTATATAATATAAAGTTCTTTAACACTATTCTGGCAATATCTTTTTTTAAAAGTCACTTGAAGTCAAATGTCAAGGAAGAATACATTTAAAAGATGAATTAACTACAATCTCCTAACTGTTTAAATGTCACATCCATAATAGAGTATCATGGGCACATTAAAACCCAGAACATGGAAAACATGCTCTTTTTAACTAATGACAGTGGATCAAATAGATACACAGAGGAAAAAGAATTTTGAGCCAGGTTTAGTACCTATAATCCCAGTAATATGGGGGTCAAGGCAGAATCATGAAGCATTTAAGGACAGCTTCAGACTACATAAGAACTTGAAGTCCAATAGGCTGGCAGAATAGATCAGCAGGAAAAGGTGCTTGCCACCAAGCCCGGAGACCTGAGCTTCATTCCTGAAACCCATATGGTAGAGGTAAAGAACTGACTCCCAAAAGTTGTCTTCTAGTATACACACACACACACACACACACACACACACACACACACACACACACACAGGTGTGTACAAACACGTACAGAATAAATAAAAAGTGTAATAAACACTTTTAAAGAAAATAGAAGCCCAGAGGCAGCATGAGCTACTTGAGACCCTGTCTCAAACACAACCAAAGACAGAACTTTGATTCTGCATTTCACACTATACATAAAAGTTAATTATGCATCCAGATATGGTGATGCAGACCTATAACCCCAGTACTGGAGAGGATGGCGGAGGCAGGAGGATCTTAAGTTTGAGACTAGCTGGGCTACTTGCAGAAGCTTTGCCTAATAAAGAGTTGTAGATTTACTGTGAGCTCAAATGTGAAGGACACATGTATCTGTGAGGAAGCATAAGAAAGTATTTTATGACCTGTTTTAAATGTTAGACAAGATTCTTCAACTACGATGCACAAAATAACAGAAGGAAAAGAAAACTTTTGATAAATCAGATCGCATTGAGAACATCGATCCATGAGACGTCCACATTAAGAGTGAAAAAGTAAGCAAGGGAATAGAAGATGTTTCCATCACATATCTGGCCAATGTTTCATCTGAATGTACTTTAAAACTCCTATAAATCAACATGAAAACCAGACCAGCCAATAGAGGGAAGCACCAAGGAGGTATTTGGGGTCCTCTGTAGGAACACAAAACATGACAAGGCTGTGTTCACTTCGTCATTCCCTATGTTTTGTTACAGTGATACTCATATATGAGACTCGACTTCCTCAAACACCTAGGTTTGTCCACAAGACAGTGTTAAATGGGAAGAGTTCTGGGAAATAATTATCATGAACCTAATAAAGGGAGAACGAGAATCTGAATGGGAGGCTGACAGGAAACACACATTCCAAATGTGGCTACTGGAAAGGCCTTCTGGGATGGCTACTTTTGGTTGTCAGCTTGACTACATCTGGAAATAACTAAAACCCAAATGACTGGGCACATCTGTATGGGATAGTTTTTCTTAATTTAATTGTTTGAATTGGTATACACTGAAGACCAGTTGAGATATCTAGCTTCGTGACCAAGTACTGGATTCTTGGACCTTCTGTTCATAGGCAGCCATAGTTGGATTAGCTGGACCACATTCTAATAAATCCTTTGTCTATATATACAGATTCATTCTGTAAGTCTAACTACTCTAGAAAATCCAGACAAATACACTTTCTATTATTTTATTTGTACTTTCTCTGTTTCTTGGATTTTCTTGAATAAGCACATAATCACTGTAGAAAATTAGTATTATCCATGGTCCTGCCAGCATTCATACAGAAACAGCAAATCGGCCTTTTCAGTATGAAGCCATTTGAACAATCATCAGGGAAGGGCATGGAAAACTCAGCCAGAACATGAACCAGAACAAACACATCTTCTATGAACTGCACTGCCAAGGCGCTCCCTGACAAGCTCAAATGCCAAAAAGGATGGTCTCTGCAGCTTCAGGAGCTCCTCAGGGAAAATCCTGAAGGCCTCTCTGCTTTCCTCATAAGATCCTAGCACATCCATAGTTCACTACCAGCTGGACATTTAAAATCCCTTGAAAGTTCCGTGACTGCTTTCTAATAAAATGAATCGGAGAATAACCCATCTTTCTCACAAAGCAAATCAAAGAGTGACTGCTCTTTCTCTAGTCTCTTTCCTTGCTTCTGTCTCCACCGGCCTCTCTCCCTAGATCTTCTCTCTCTCTTGTCCTACCCTCCCTCTGTCACTGTACTGAGCCCCAGTCCTGGGAGTGACAGTCCTATGCTTAATTCTTCCACTGCAGAACCTATTAGTGTTGAGAGATTCGACCCCCATCTCAGCCCAGGGCTCCAGAACGTGTTCTCCAGTATCCAACCCATGCCTGACTATAGGTCAAAATAACGCAGTTGCTGACTGTAGCCCTCGCTGTGCATGCTGACCACTGCTCTCCATATGCTGACATGTAGGTCACAGAGCACTAGAGGAAAGGGAAGTGTTGATGTAATATCTAGCCGTGCCGAGAATGGGGGTTCGGAGAGCTGTTTGGGGAAACAAATATCCGAAACTCTGTCCAGTGGAATAGAATGTGTATCACAGTAGTGAAGAAAGTGGCCTTTCTCACCTGTACTGCAGTGCAAACCAGGTGCTGGGCCTCTTACAAGGAATAAAAGGTTGTACAATCACCAAGTCAGCTGAAGATTACAACTGTGATTAACTGCTTCAGGGACTTTCAGAGACGCTTGCCTACTTTGAAAGGAAACAGAGCTCAAAGAATAAGCATGGGTTTTAGAAACTCTGCTAACAGAGGCCCTGACACCTACACGTAGACTCTGCATTTCTCGGGATGAGCAAAGAGACTTAAGAGACGAGGTGGTGTTTTTGGGCCTAGCAGAAGTAAGAAGAAAGCTCACGGCCTCCCATCTGCCGTGTCTTTAATTCCCTCATGAAAGACAGTGACGGAGCAGAAGCAGCCAGGATGCAGCCTCGGGCCAGAGCCACTATCACAGGCCAATCAAGCAAGTGAGCAATAAACTGTTTTCCTGGCCCTTCCGGCAGACCAGAGCTGGGCCGTTCGGCAGGTTCTAGCAAAATTAGCAGGCAGCCTAGGGTGCGAAATAGCTTTGACTATTTGCTGTCAGGGAAGCATTGGGAAATGACAAGAAACGCAAGACCCAGGATAGAAGAGAGGATGCTAACTCTAGGAACATAATCTTTGGCAGTTGAGAGATAAACATTGGGGGGCGGGGGGGGGGCGGGGGGGTGATAGGGAAGGGAGGGAGGAAGGCTGACGATATGCAGAGGACAGAGGTATGGGCCTAAGGAGTCGGAGAGTCCTTTCCTGAAATGGATTCCCAGAGCGTTCAGCCTCAAGAGTTGTGGTATAGAGTATCCTGATCACGTTGAACTAGGCGTTTAATTTTTTTAAAAAACTACTTGAGCCATAAATGACCCAAAGTACTTTTTTAAAACTTTTTAGTATGAAAAAAAGCAATCAAATATAAGAAACCAAAGAGATGGCTTAGCCGTTAAGAGCACTTACTGCTCTTCCAGAGGACCTGAGTTCAGATCTCAGCACCCACATCAGGTGGCTCGCAACTGTTTATAACTTCAGCTCCAGCAGAGCCAATGCCCAATGTCTTTGGTCTTCACCTGCACACACACACACACACACACACACACACACACACACACACACACACACACACACACACACACTAATAAAAATAAATTATTTTTCAAAAAATGCAAATATGAAAAGCAAAAAGTATTTACCTTCATGTATCCAGGACACTAATCCAACAGTTGTGGAGTCCTAGCAAACATCACATTTAATTTCCATCCATTTCCTCTTTCTTCCTCTGTTCCTCTGACCCTCTGTCTCCCTCTCTTTCTCTCTCTCAGTGTGCATTGTTGGTTGGATTTGTTCTTGATTGATATTTGTGAATAAATATATCCAGTCGAATTTTTGTCTTGTCTTATTCGTTTTTACAATCTGGGAATTGAACCTAGGGCCTTGTATGTGCTAGGCAAGCGCTCTACCACTAAGCCCCAGTCGTCTTTTTCCTCTTTGAGTCAGGGTCTTCTTAAATTAACCAGGTTGGCCTTAGACTTCTATTCCACCTACCTTGGCCTCTTGAATAGCTAGTTTTACGGGCCTGTACCACCAGGCCTGCCTTCAGGCTAGTTTAAAGTACATTCAAACAGTATGTCATGAATTCACAAATATTATATGTACTTAAAAAGAACACTGTAGTAGCGAGGCATGGTGAAGCACACCTCCAATCCCAACACTTGGGAGGCAGAGGCAGATCTCTTAGAAAGATGTTGAAAAACTTTACTAAGAGAAAGGACTAGGAGACAAAGCTGTATCAGGAGCCCTGGACAGAACATAGAAGCAAACAGAGAAACTATATTTTAAGATTAACTATTACATGAAGAACAGCTGTGTAGAAGATACTCATCTTGGAAGGCCTCCTACTTGGCTCTAGATACGCCCGCAATAACCAGTGCACAGCAGAAGGCCAAGGTTTGGCTTGTTCTTATTGAAAGCAGAGAAGCTGGGGATTTGTATGATGGGAAAAGAGCTCTGCTCTGTCCCCAGCCCATGAATTTGTTGTCTGAATGGATTGCATGTGCTATAACCAAAGTTTTAAAGAAAATAGACAGTGTTTAAAATGCGATTTTAAAATGAGGATTTGGGATTGGGAGTGTGCTCAATGATAAAGCACGTGTAACACATGGTGGGCCTCACCTTGAGGTAGGAGAGAGAGGAGAGAGAAAAGAAGAGAAAGGGAGAGAGGGTGGAGGAAAGAAGGGAAGGAAGGAGGGAGGGAGAGTGAGTATTTTAGTTTCATGTGTTAATAGGATCATTTTGGTTCTCTGGCTTGGAAAACCATAGTACTTGACTGGCAGTTACCCCAACAGAAATCTTTTGAGTGGAGAAGAGAGGCTAACTCTGGTAGGCTGAAAAGAAAGCTGGTGTGTGTTTGCAGAGGACTCCAGAGATAGAGGCCTTACCTCTGCTATCTATTAAACTTAGCCTGGAGGGGTTTTGAGTGTTAACATTCAAGTTACCGCATACCAGTCAAATCGGTAATTCTAAGGGTGGGGTTTACACACTGATCCCTTAGCCGATCTCTGATATACAGACAGGGTTAAACAACCCCTTACATCAGTGTTTTGTTTTTTAATACTCAGTTGTTTAATGTGAAATTACTACATCTGTGCAAAAAGTATTTTATTCTACTAAGAGTGAGGAAAACATGTTTCCCTCAAATGAAGAAAGAATGTGTAGAAGTAAGAGGATGGCAGGGAGAACAGGATTAAAAAATCATAAATCATACATAACAAAAAGAAGGATCTTCTGCAAATGGTGTTTTCTTTTCAGGTTGTGACTTAGCTACATCTTAAAGAGGTCCAAAGTTTTGACAGACCTTATTTTTATTGAACCAACAGGACTTATCCTATGGTATCATTGAAATTATCTAATGACTATTTCACATTGCAAGAATGACTATTTCATATGTCAGAATACTTTTGGCAACTTAATTTCTCCCCCCTTTAAATATAATTTCTCCCTCAATTTGGGGAAAAATGATCTTGAGAGAATAAAAAGACTGTGTCTGAGAAATTAGTTCATCAAATTATAATGAAGGGAAAAGCAAGAATTAAAATGTGGATTATAGGCATCTGAAAAGCAAAATTTAACACAATGAAGGACACACAAAATCCACACAATACATTGTTTCCTGACACTTCCAACCTGAGGAGCACTGTGGAGCAGTAAAATTTCCCTCAGAAATTATTTCCTTAGCTGCCTCGTTGATGGGTTTAGCATAGGTATTTAGTAAAAATGTTAAAACAGTACTGAATATTTATGCATCTAATCAAACATCCCTAAAGATGAGATTTGAAAGAAATGTGCACTAGATTCCACTGTATCCCGGATCAGGAATGCAAAAAACTGCTGAGACAAAGCCATCAATTCACTCTTCTACATTAAATGTCTATGAAGTAAAGGTGTTTTTAGTCCCCACTCTACCAATGCTATGTTGGCCTTAACTTTCATATTGGAAGCAGAGTTAATAGTCTTTCTAGGGCATGCACAGGGAACAAATTGGGCTAGTTAAGTTTATTTTACAATGTTTAAAGAGACTAAAAAGAGCGTGTTCTAAAAATAGCTTTCATAATAAATTCTGGAAAGTCATGAGAGGACTTGGCGATGGCAACATGTACCTACTGTAGACTTAGGATGGCCACGAGAATATTCATTCAATTGTAGGTGGGCCACCACAACAGGCTCAAAGCTAGAACAGATAGTACAGTTAACGGTTTCACGTGGTGTTTTATTAGATAATTTTTTACTTTTATTTTTTAATTATTTATTTATTTATTTTTACACTCCAGATTTTGTTCCCCTCCTGGTCCATCCTCTGGCTGTTCTACATCCCATACCTCCTCCCTCTCCCGCCCCTCCACGAGGATGTTCCTACCCCACCCACCCCACCAGACCTCTCTAAACTTCCTGGGGCCTCCAATCTCTTGAGGGTTAGGTACATCTACTCTGACTGAACCCAGACCCGGGAGTCCTCCGCTGTATATGTGTTGGGGGCCTCATATCAGCTGGTGTATGCTGCCTGGTGGGTGATCCAGTGTGAGAGATTAAACAAGACTCCTAGTCCTCCGACAGGATCACCCTCCTTCTCAGCTTCCTCCAGCTTTTCCCAAATTCAACCAGAGGGATCAGCAGCTTCTGGCCATTGGTTGGGTACACATATCTGCATCTGACTCTTTCAGCTGCTCTTTGGGTCTTTCAGAGGGCAGACATAATAGGTCCCTTTTTGTGAGCACTCCATAGCCTCAGAAATGGTGTCAGATCTTGGGGCCTCTCCTTGAGCTGGATCCCACTTTGGGCCTGTCGCTGGATCTTCTTTTCCTCGGGCTCTTCTCCATTTCCATCCCTGCAGTTCTTTCAGACAGGAAGAATTATAGGTCAGAGCTTTGACTGTGGGATAGCAACCTCATTCCTCACTTGACGCCCTGTCTTTCTGCTGGAGGTGGGTTCAACAAGTTCCCTCTCCCCACTGTAGGACATTTCATCTAGGGTCCCCTCCTTTGAGTCCTGAGGGTCTGGTACATTTTGGAGAGTCCTCCCAACTCCCTTCCTTCCGAGGTCAGTCATCTGTTTCCATTCTTTCTGCTGGCCCTCAGGGCTTCAGTCCTTTTCACCCACCAAATACCAGATCATGTTCCCCTCTCCTCCCACCCGGTCCCCTTTCCCTCCCAGGTCCCTCTCTTGTAGTTGCTTTCTTCTCCCTCCCAAGTGAGACTGAGGGGTCCTTACTCGGACACTTCAGCTTGTTGACCTTTTTGAGTTCTGTGAACTGTATCTTGGGTATTCTGTACTTGGTTTTTTTGTTGGTTTGGTTGGTTTGGTTTGTTTTGGTTTGTTTTGACTAATATCCACTTATTAGTGAGTACATACCATGCATGTCCTTTTGGATCTGAATTACCTCAGAATGATATTTTCTAGTTCCATGTATTTGCCTGCAAAACTCAGGATGTCCTCATTCTTAACAGCTGAATTGTATTCCATTGAGTAAATGAATCATATTTTCTGTATCCATTCTTCTGTCATGGGACATCTGAGTTGTTTCCAGCTTCTGGTTATCACAAATAAGGCTGCTATGAACATAGTGGAACACGTGCCCCTGTGGCATGGTGGAGCATCTTTTGGGTCTCAAGAGTGGTATTACTGGGTCTTTAAGTAAATCTATTTCCAATTTTCTGAGGAACCTCCAAATTGATTTCCAGAGTGGTTGTACCAGCTTGCAATCCCACCAGCAATGGTAGAATGTTCCTCTTTCTCCACATCCTCACCAACATATGTTGTCACCTGAAGTTTTGCTCTTATCCATTCTGACTGGTGTGAGGTAGAATCTTAGGGTCATTTTGATTTGCATTTCCCTGATGACTAAGGATATTGAACATTTCTTTAGATACGTCTCAGCCATTCAAGATTCCTCTGTTGTGAATTCTCAGTTTAGTTGTATGCCCCATTTTTTGATTGAGTTGTTTGGTTTTTTGGTGGTTAGCTTTTTGAGTTCTTTATATATTTTGGATATTAGCCTCTATTGGATGTGGGGTTAGTGAAGATTTTTTCCCCAATCTGTAGGTTGCCAAATTGTCTTATTGACTATATCCTTAAAGAGATTCATAGTAACTTGCCAGCCCTCACTGGTGTGTTCATTTCTATAATTCAAGATCTTGTTATCCACCGTCTGGATGACTCTCTAGTCTCTCTGCCCCCTGCTGTCTTTCCTCACTGGTGTTTCTCTGCCCAGTGTATCTGGGAGCTCATCACCCTTGTTAATTATGGGGTATTCTCTAGTTCCCTGTTCCCCAGCTCCTACTCCCTTCTCATACCCACTCCTCATACCAGTCACATGAATCTGCATGCCATGGCTCAAGCATGCATTTGGTTCTGACCTCTGCCTTAGACTATCTCCTTCACAACTGAAGAATCCTCTTGACTTTGAGATCAAGATTTTACTTCTCTTATAGAGGCCTTTCTGCATGTTCCAGCTTTGAAAGTACTTTACCTTCCTCTGTATTGGTGTTGCCCTGCCTACATCCTTCTTAAACTAGGTTTCCACCATTGCTCTAAACAGACCAGTAGGATCTCTTAGGGCTACTGTCTTGGTCAGGTCAGCATGGTGTCCAGAGAGTATTGAGTGCAAAAGCTTGACAACACAACTGTTGGATTATTGAAAGGATGTTCCTCCTTCTGAATGGACTATGAGATAGCTATTTCGTGTTCCTTCCCCTGGATCAAAGGTGAGAAATCCACCTGTACAGTAGATAATTATTACTGAAAAATTATTTACTTGTTGCATTTAAAATATGTGTAGATAATGAACCTTGTTTTATTTAAAGAGTTTAAAGCAAAAATATATACTTCCAGTTAAACTATATTCAAGTAGATTTGAGCCGTGGCTACCTGAGAGGAACTTTAGACAGTGGGACAAAGCTGGGAAGTAGCAGCTTAGGAAGGCTTTTCCTCAACACTGGACTTTGCTTGGCTGCCCTCATCACTTCCCTAAGAGCATTCTTCCCTCTCCTTCCCCCACCTTTCTGAGTCAGGTGCTGGAGTCAATAGTTGAAAACGAAAATGTTGCTTTTTCAAAGCTTCACGTAAACAATGCCCTAGGGGAAATGCCTGCATCTATGAAATAGTTGTTTATAAACTATGATTCACAGGATCCCAAAGGTTTATGTAGCCATTTTGGAGACTTGGTAGGCATGTTTTGACTGTTCCATTACCCCCAGACCTGGAGTATTTCTGAAGTCTTCTCCACGTGTAACTAAGCTCTCAAGCTGTATCCATGGGACATCAAAAAGCTATAAATTTGAACAAATAAACTTTTAAAAACATTTCCATATCTGGATAGGAGAACTTACTGTTTTCTAACACACAAGGGTAAAAACAAGTGAATATTTAAACATATAAAGCCAGGCAGGGTGGCACACACCTTCAAACCCAGCACTCAGAAGGTCAAGGCAGTTGAATCTGTGAGTTCATGGCCAGTCTGGTTTATGTAGTGAATTCTAGGATAGCCAGAGCTAAGAAGTGAGATCCTGCCTCAGAAACAAACAGCAAACAAGAACTCTAAACATATATTCAAATTCCCTATAAGCTTATGTTCAAGGTAAACAGATATCATCATACACACAATTCCTGATCTAAACCTGAGGGGGAGATTGCCACCTCAGAGATGAAGGAACTGACATATTTTGAGCATACATCAGCTGTTTTATAAGCATGGCTTTATTAATCACTCAGCACTGCTATGGGGTGGATATCACGTAGGCCCATATTTACAGATGAGGAAATTAAGATTCAGGGTGAGGTAACTTCTCTGAGGTCACATACATAGCATGCGATTGAGCTGGAAATTAACCTTAGGTTGTCTGTCTGCAAATCCAGTGTTCTGTCCTCTCATCACAACTTTGCCAGAGGCCCACAGAGTCATAAGAAATCAGCTGAGCCAATGTAGTGCACATGAGACTTCTCCATAACCTCTCATGATCCATGCCAGCCTGTTGAGTGTGTTTGGCCAGCCCCACAAAGCTCCAGGAAAGGAAGTACAATCTGTGCTTAGGAATTCATGTAGAGTCAGACTCAGCAGAGAACAGTCATGAGTCAAAAATAGTTAATATCCACATATGCACATAATGTGTTTGGATACATTCAATGCTCCATTCCTCTCCTCCAATTCCCCACCCATTATCTATCACCAAATCCTCTCTCTCTCTCTCTCTCTCTCTCTCTCTCTCTCTCTCTCTCTCTCTTCTGTCTCTATCTCTCCCTGCAACCCCCAGAATCCATTTAAGCATTACCTATGTGTGCATTAGTGAAGGAACATCTACGGAACCACGGGTAGCTACTCCCGGCTGCATCCCCGAAGAAAACCAGCCCTCTCTCACCCAGCAGCCATCGATTTCCAGTCAAATCAAAGTCTTGACTTCACAACACAAGCAGTTGTATCACCCTGTGAAAATTTTCCAACATCTGGATAATCCTGTGCCATCCCTTAGTTACACTTTTATTTATCCAAATTATTTTATTTCCTGTTACCTTCCTGTTGTAATCAAAATCATATATGTAAAGAAAGAATTGAATTTACAAGGATTACTGTGACAAAATAGTGCCTCCTTGAGCCTTCTTCCCCTAAGTCATCTCTCCCACTCCAACAGCAATCTCAAATAGTTCGTAATTTTGTTTCATTCATTTGTTTGATAGACAGGCTGGTACTTTGGATGTGTGCACCCACAGCAGTATTATGCTGTTTTTTTCTTAGCATGCTGATAGTAGTTTTCCTGGTGTAGCTATTCTCTGTAATTTCTCACTGTGGGATAAAAGAGACTCTTTACTTTTACCATGCTCTTCCACACATGTATCACACCAGCCCTTCCCATCTCTCTGTCTGCCGAATCTTATTGTATCGTGATTTTGGCTACTACTTGGAACTCACCTGGTTCTAAGGATGCAAATATTTCATAGCTAAGCTCTATAACATGCATATGATAATTCATCTCTTGCTTATGGCTAACATTGGGTGTCTCCCTGGCACCAGATGTTGCTGAGTTTTCTAGGTCCTACCACTAATTTAACTGCCAGTTCTACATCAGCTATTTCAGGTTTTTTTCTTAAATCTTTTCAACATATCAGGAATCTCTCTCTCTCTCTCTCTCTCTCTCTCTCTCTCTCTCTCTCTCTCTCATCTTTAATCTTTCTTTATAGTCTAGTCCTTATCCCCTTCCCAGTCTGCAGTCTGCCCTCCAACAGTTCCTCATCCCATTCCTCCTCCCCCCACACCCCACCCCATCTCCAAGAGATTGTCCCCACCCCACCCCCACCCCACCAGGCCTCCTGACTCCCTGGGGCTTCAGTCTCTCCAGGGTTAGGTGTGCCTTCTCTCCTGAAGTCAGACCAGGCAGTCCTTTGCTGTCTATGTGTCAGCCCTTTCTTATCTTTAAAAAACAATTCCCCTTGTATGCCTCAGAGATGCATCAAATAGGCAGGTGGCCATGGTCATACTTGCTCCAGAGGGATGGCTCCTTCAGATCTCCTGGTCTGAACATGGTGCTGTATTCCCCTTTCTTGCCACCCTTCCTCATTTTGGCGGAGCTAGTCCTCAAGTAACTTCTAAGAAAGAGTGAAAGGTAAAATGCTTTGACACATAACACATAGAAATTCAGCTTATTCTCTCTATGTTCTCACATTCTTAAGTTTCTTCCTTCCTTCCTTCCTTCCTTCCTTCCTTCCTTCCTTCCTTCCTTCCTTTCTTTCTTTTTCCTGCATGGAATCTGAGTCTCATTTATTTTGTTGCAAATATCTAAAACTGGCAGACTCAAGACTGACCAGAGTATTTTACTCTGGCCAGAGGAGAGTAAGACAAAAGTGAGCTTGCAATTCCTGAACTGCACCATGTGTGCTATAAATTCTTTGTGCCATGGTTGCACGAGACAGTCCTCACACATGTGTCTCGTATCCCTACATGTGCTTCTATTTAGAACTCACAACTCAGATTTTCCAAGGTCATTTTAGATTCCATTCTTACATTCTTCAGCGCTAATAATCCTTCTTGTAGCATTAGCCATACTATGTGGGCTCCACAAATATAACCCACAATTCTGATAAAACTTAAAATATACTTCTAGGCTTTCGGACTTGCTGCCATCACTTCTGGTAGCCTATTCAAAATTCCTTCCAAATATTAAATTGTAATAAGTATGGGTGACTGTTCTTCCTGAAGAAAACACCGCTTCTGAGAACGTGTTTCGGGGTGTCTGAGTTTCGTGCCATATTCTGGTGTTTTGGCACAGCTCCGAGCTTCTGCTTTTCAGAGGCACACTTTTATCTTATTCTACAAATTGGGCCATGCATAATTCTTTTTCCATATCTCCAGTATCCATCAGTTAATACCAAACAGGTACAATAAGAGAAGTAGAAGGATATAAGAATAAATGTTATAAATGTATATATGCAAGCCAGTATTTCTTTAATCTACTATCAACCCAATGTATAATATATGCATTGAGTAACTGTCATGTTGCAGGTACCACAGTGTGAGAAAGAGAAGGTTCCAGTCTTGCTTAATGACACAACTTTATACTTCAAATGAAATCATACAGTACAAAAGCATTTATCAGCTCTCTTTTGTTTCCAGATAGGCAGCAAGCATCTTCTTTTAGCTTTGAGTTTCCTAGAACCACAGAGTACACACAACTTATCTTGGCAACCTCAGCACATGCAGGATTTACCCTAACAAGAACTCATCAAAAGAAGATAAATCTGGGTTTGTTTTTTTTTTATAAATAAAAATACCTGGCCTTTCTTATGATTATGCAACCACTTATGAACTTACTCTTAGAAAAGCTCGGTTCAGTATGGTAGTAAAAGAGTTCTATTTGGCCTTCCTTTTTCAGTAAATTATATGTCGGTGAATAGCTAAACTATTATAAGTTTAACTCTGTATCTGATGGAGCATGGTGGAGCATTTGCTCCCCTAACACTGGGAAGTTCCTGGGTTTCATCCCAGCACCCCAAAACAAACTAAAAGATTTCATCCGTTCCACTTCATATAGCATTTGAATCTAAAATAACTTTTGAAAGAGGAGCTGGACTTTTTGATTCTTAGACAAAGTTATCTGTGGTTTAGAAAGCACCTACACTGGACACCTAAAATTTCAAAAAGAGGTAAGGACAACAACGGTAACAACCAAACTTCTAATAAAGTTTCAGCCCTAAATAAAAATTTTAACAGTTCTAGAACACAGTCAGATGAGTGAATGGAAATATTAAGAGGTCACTTCTGGAAAAGTCTACAGAAGTGGTGGACTTTCAAGTCTGTGGAACAGTAAATGTTTGGACCATTGAAAGTGCTCACCTCCCCACCACATAGCTCTCCTCTTTCCCCAAGTGCCTGTGATCCTTATCTCCTCCTCCAAACTACCAGAAAGGAAAGTGATCTAGGACTTTCTAGTCCAGCATTTTTACTATCAGAGAAAGAAAAACAGGCCCAGAGAGGTGAGGTATCCAACCATTTTACAACTGAGGCTAGAAGCAAAGTGTCCTGTTCTCCCAGACAGGAAGCAGCAGTGGTTCGAAAAAATACTGCCTGGTATCCCGGGAATTTGCTCGTCTGCTGTGTGGAAATAGTCTGACCTAGAGAATCTAATTCCAAGACGGTTACACACACATTCCAGATTAAGACCCATCTTCATCTGAATAGAAATAGAGTGACAGACCTGCAGCATGGCCACTGTTCTTAAGAGTAGAAAAATAAAATTCCTAATCTAGTATTCTAAAGTCTCCAGTCCTTTGTATAACAAAAAGCTCTTTGAGGAACTGTATCCAGCCACAGCACTGATACCCAATACAATTGGCTAGTTTAGGTGGTGTGCCCCAAAGCCTGCATTGGTCCATTTCTTTTTCTCTCAAAAGGAGCTTCCCCCTGCCCATTTCATTTCTGATCAAGGTTAGAAACCTCTCTTCCAGCAGCCCGTATTCTTACATTTATCCATACCTAGTTGAGTCCCCTGGGTACCCTAGCATGAGATTTCAAAGAAACAAAACCAGGGAACAAATATGTTCCCTTCACAAGTCATGTGATTTAGGGCTTTGTCAACTTTGAGCTAGAGTCATAGAGGGGACATAGACTGGAGTATTGTTTAGATCCATTTCAAGTGTAGCTCTGATCCTAGATACTGTGGAAGACCTCAGTTCCAGAGGCTTAATTTCTTTCTCTCTAAACCAGTGGTTCTCAACTTTCCTGACACTGTGACCCCTTTAATACAGTTCTTCATGTTATGTGACTTCTGGCCATAAAATTATTTCCATTCTACTTCAAAGCTGCAGTTTTGCTACTGATATTATGACTCATAACATGAATAGCTTTGGAGATAGAGAACTGTCAAGGGGTCACGACCCCAAGGTTGAGAACCCCTGCTCAAAACTGTATGTAGATAATAACACTTCTGTGTGTTGGTGTAGCAAACACCAAATTAAAGCACACTTATAAAGTACCTCATGATTCATACTCATTTCCTCTCCATCTCTCCTTGCTGCTCAGCTTTTCTCCTCAAAAGCAAACCCCCACAGTTCTGAGGCTGGTGAGATGGCTTAGTAGGGAAAGGTACTTCCTGCCAAAACTGAGAACCTGAGTGAAATCCCTGAGGCCCACCTGGTCAAAGGAATGAAGTTCTCCAGCAAGTTCTCACCTGACCCTCACACATGTGCTGTGGCACGTGGACACACACACACACCCTCCCATTAAATAAGTAAGCACGGTAGACTATGCTGAGTGTGAGGACTGACCAGCTGAGGCAGGAGGATTGTGAATTCATGACTAGCCTTCAAAAAACCCCAAAGCTTGGCTAAATATACCAGTATTGTAATTCACTGTGCAACTGTCTCTACTTTGATTTGTATTTAAACATTCCCTTAACATTGTAAAATGAGCAGTTAAAAAACAGTGTTTACTTCTTGGCTTGGTAGTACAGGTCTAGAATCCTAACTTCCCTACCCTTTTGGGAAACCGGGTCAGAAGAATGCTAAGTTCAAGCCAGCCTGCTACAAGAGTGAGTTCAAAACCCTCCTGGACCACTGAGTAGGACTCTGTCCTAAAAATGGATAAAATCTGAAAAGATGCTTAAGACATAGCTTGATGGCAGAGCCCAGGCACGGCATTTGTGAGGCCCAGTACAGTCAAACCAACCAATCCACCAAGGCTTAGTAAGTATAAATAAACTTGTAAATAAAATCATGACTATTCAGAAGAAAAAAGTTTAAGTCACAGAAATTCCAGGGAATATTTTTTTTAATCCCAATTGAGGTATTTTATAAAGGATCCAACATCGTCAGGAGGTTTTCCTCTAATATAGAAGCTACCTGAGATAATAGCAATGAGAAGGCTACCATCTTAGCTTTGACTTGTTCTATACTCTGAGTGAAGACATTTAATACACATTGTTTTAGCAAACTATCACCCGCTCTTTTCCTCTAGTTCCTTGTCTTCAGTTGTAGGTAGCCTGATATGCTCAGCAACTGGTAAACATTATAGCTCATCTCACGAAATAAAATTTAGGGAGTCCATGGTTCAGCGTAAATATTTGAAAGCTTTATTCTGGGATGGAATAATAATCAGGGATGATATAGATGCAGCAGTCATGTATGAAGTTTCCAAAAAGGAAAATTCAAAATAGGAACTACAGTGTTGTGTTAGTGAGGCAACAGTTCGCCCTTTGGACTGATGCTCACATTTCTCGCCTAGACTACACGTCAACCTTGTGAGACAGCTGTGTGTTTCTTGAGATCAATGCTATTACACACTTACAAAGCTTTGTGAGTGTAATATCTCTTTTAAAGCATTCACAGCTCATGGAACTAACTCTATCATTGATTTTTTCCATCCCTGTTAACACTGCATACTTTCCCACTGCCTTTCCAAAGAATAAGTGAGTGTATAAATAAATCGTTCACAGTTCTGAGCAAACTCTACCTTTGGGTTGGGTCAGCGGTTCTGAGCCTCTCCTGCTGTATCTCCTCAGCTTCCTACTTGGCTGGAGAAGTGCAGAGGAATTCTGTGGCCCACTTTCAACAGCGCTGCACGCTGCTCTGTGGGCCGAGGCTCGCAGAGCTCATGCATCATTCTCCCGGATTCTCATGACAACTTCAGAACATAATAAGCAGCTTCAAAGGGGTCTGTAGCTAATAAAAAGTGTTTAAAACATGCCAAATTTCATGGTTGCTATGAAAATTATCAACCAACCAGAAACATTGGGTATTTTATGCCAAAAAAAAAATGTTTTAACTATGATTCATCTTCGGTCATTAGCTGATGATTCTGAGTCCTCATTATACTGAAACTGCACTAGCACCAAGGAAAAATATTTTCAGGTTTGGCTTCATTTATGTGATGGTTCTACCTCTTCTTTAGCAACCATCAATTCTGCCTCTGGGACTGCAAATGATTGGGATGTAATGTAAAGTTAGTATCCCATGGCAAGACATTTGCTGCTGCTGTAGATCAAGGCCAGCACTAGGTACAAACCCTAATGAGAACTAGTATTTAAATAGGAACAGCCAAACCAAACAGATGAAGGAAAAGAATACCAAGGAGTCTTCCAATGTTTTTTTTTTTTATAAAACCTAGGTATTTAATAATCTGTGAGTTCAGAAAATTTTACCAATAGTTATTCTAGCATGGTAACTAGGAATTTTTTACCCTTACGGTAATCCCATTTGATTGATTTTTCTGTGTAAAGGAAACATCTTTTTAAACTTTCAACTATACCAAATATTTTAAATAGTTGAGGGCTCTTTGAACCAAATACAATTAAAAATGACTATGAAAAGTATAGCAAGCATTCACTTACATGAGGGTGCTCACTGCTAAGTCTTCAGTAAGCAGCCTACGATCTATATAACCACACTGAGGGTGGGGAGCAAGGATTGCCCTAGGAAGAAGAAATAGAACAGATAGTTTTGGGTGAAGAGGGCTGGGGTTGGAGGTGGTTAGAACCTGAAGATCAAACAGGAAGGGAAGTCACAATACAGACTATTTAAGGGGTTGTATGAAAACCTAAATAATAAAGCCATCTTAAAATATATACATATATAAAAGAGACTGTCTTAGTTAGGGTTTTACTGCTAAGAACAGACACCATGACCTTATAAGGACAACATTTAATTGGGGCTGGCTCACAGGTTCAGAGGTTTAGTCCATCATCATCAAGGTGGGAGCGTGGCAGCATCCAGGCAGGCATGGTGCAGGCAGAGCTGAGAGTTCTACATCTTCATCTGAAGACCCCTAGTGGAAGACTGACTTCCAGGCAGGTAGGATGAGGATCTTAAAGCCCACACCCACAGTGATACACCTATTCCGACAAGACCACACTTCCAAATAGTACCACTCCCTTGGCCAAGCCTATTCAAACCTTGACATTCTACTCCCTGGTCCCCATAGGCTTGTTCAAACATATGAGTCTATGAGAGCCATACCTAAGCATAGCATAAAGCAAAATACATTTAGTCCAACTTCCAAAGTCCCCATAGTCTATAGAGGTCTCAACAGTGTTAAAAGTCCAAAGTTCAAAGTCTCTTCTGAGATACGTCCAATAACTATAATTCCCAAAGCAAGACAGGAAACCAGCTGGACAGACTCCAAACATCTCTGTGTCTGATGTCAAAGTGGTCTTCCGATCTCCACTCCTTTTTCATCTTGGTTGACTGCAACAAAGTTCTTTCTCCTGACTCGTTCCACTCCCTGTTATCACCTTTCCTCAGCAGGTATCCCACGGCTCTGATATCTCTAGCATCTTGGGATCTCCAATCCAACTTCAGCTTCATAGCTCCTTGTTCCGATGTCTGGTATCCACACATGATTTCCTGGGATCCTCCAAAGGGCTTGGGTCACTTCAACTCTGCCCTCTGTAGCACTCTAAACTCTGGCTGATTCCACTCCACTACTGCTGCTGTTGTTAGTGACCATCCTGTGTTACTGCATCTCCAATATGCTAGGGTCTTCTGCTGCAATTAGGCTTCGATAATAGGCTCTCATAGGCTTTTTTCATGGTTCCAAGCCTCAAATCCTTTACATGATCCCTGGGCCATCAACTACAACTGAGGCTGCACCTTCCCAATGGCCTTCCATGGCTTCTCACAGTGCCAAGCCTCAGCTGTTCTTCATGACCCCTTCATGCCTTCAAAACCAGTACACCTGGGCAACTCTTATGCATTACCAAGTACAGCTGTAGCACAAGGTACAATCTTGGCTATATCTGGAACACAGCTTCTTTGTGCTCTCAGAAAACACTTTCCAGAAGATTTTACCTCAGTGAGGCTAGCCTCTTCTTAATCCCCGCTAATTTCTTAGCTCCAGCTAACCAGCATCAATTGTTCTGTTGGTCCCTTCTATTTTTCACTCTAAAACCAGAACCATGGGCCAAAGGTGTTCTGCTGCTTGCTAGAGCTGGAATATCTGACCTCCACCCCCTTATTCTATTACCAGCTTTCTGTTTTCCAAGTCCCTCTCTGCCTAAGCTTGACTTTCTTGGAATTTGCTCTGTAGATTGACCTGGAACTCAGAGATCTGCCTGGCTCTGTCTCCTGTAATGCTTGGATTAAAAGCATGTACCACCATGCCTGGTTTTAAGCTTTTATTCACCTAGAACCTGCTTTCTCCGAGGCTAGCCTTGAACTCAGAGATCTGTTTGACTTTGTCTCCTGGGATTAAAGGTGTTTCCCTACCTCATTCCCTCTCTTTGCTACCAGACCTCCATCATGGGTCGCATGCACGTTCCCGGGAAGGGCCTGTCCCAGTCAGTGCTGCCCTACAGTGATAGAGTCCTCACATGGCTCAAGTTGACCACTGACAATGTGAAGGAACAGATGTACAAATTGGCCAAGAAAGGCCTCCCAGTCTCCTAGATAGGTGTGTGTGATCCTAAGAGAGTCACGTGGTATGGCACAGGTCCATTTTGTGACTGTAAGTAAAATGTTGAGAATCCTTAAGTCCAAAGGCCTTGCCCCTGATCTTCCTGAGGATCTCTACCATTTGATTAAGAAAGCAGTTGCTGTCCAAAAGCACTGAGAGGAACAGAAAAGATAAGGATGCTAAATTCTGCTGATTCTGATACCGTAAGACTAAGCAGGCCCTCCCACCCAGTTGGAAACATGAGTCATTCAACAGCATACATGATGTTGTGTATACAAGCAATAAAATCACTTTGAGTAAATTAAAAAAGGTGTGTAGGTAGATCTAAATTTAGCTGGGAAGGATCTTGCCCCCAAATTCTTTAAACTGTTAAAGCCCATGTCCACAGTCACGCACCTATTCCAACAAGGCCACACCTCCAAACAGTGCCACTCCCTTGGCTAAGCATATTCAAACCATGACAGAGATATAAATTGGAATCACCACTTAACAGGGTTGACAAAGCCCCAACTAGACATCCCTTACCACCAAATGAAACCTCCAGTGCTAGGAATGGGTTACATGTAATTGTATTGTTGGTCAAAGAGCCCCATGGAAATCTCCAAGCAAAAGGCTATTGATTGCTCTCATACACTGATAGTGAAGCCCTATTGCTGAAGGCAATCCCTACATTAACTCGCTGAACATAGAGAAGTTGATCTGGTGGTATCTACCTAGAGCCTTCACCCCTACTGACAAGTGCTCATGGTATTGGAAGGTACTCTGCTTACTACCAGAGGAGAAAGGTAAACACCAAGCTAGTTACAAACCCTGAAATCTAAAATGGTGACCTGCCTGCAAGATGCACTGGTATAGTAGTGGCATAGAAGTCATAGGAGTAACCAACTACTAACTGATTGGAATTAAGGGCCAGTCCATAACATGGAACCCATGCCCCATAATGTCCAGGTGGTCAAGGACCTGAGACTACATAGACCATGGACTTCCGGGAAAGTGAAACACTACTGTTCCACTGAGGGATCGTAGCAGTGAAATAACTCTAGTGACATTCTTCTATACTCAGAGATCAGTGTCTTTCTGCAGTAGATGGGCACAAATACTGGGACTCAAATCTAGATATTATGCTGAGAATGAGATAGATACCTTAGAAAACTCAGTCCAAAATGAGGCTTCTCCATCAAATTCCTTCCCTCAGGGTTCAGAGAACCCTGAAGAAGAAGAGACAGAAAGATTTAAGAGCCAGATGGGATGAAAGACACAAGGAAAGAAGGCCTTCTAAACCTGACAGGACTGAACGTAAGAACTCACACAGACTGTGGACAACGTAAGAACTCATACAGACTGTGGACAACGTAAGAGCTCATAAGACCGTGGCAGCATGCACAGCTTGAGCTTACATGGGGCTAAGCCAAAAGGACTCCCAGTGCCGAGTGCAGAAGCAGACACAAACCCCATCTCTAACCCTGAGGTTATCTCCAATTGATAACCACTCACAGAGAAAAACTTCATTTTCTCCTATGCAGTCTCAAACCTAAGAGTAGGCCCCATGCCCAAGATTAGATGGCCAACACAAAAATGAACTAAATGGTACTGAGGGAGGTTTGGGACTCATAATCTTTGTCTGGGTCACTGCTTCCTCCTCTTCCTCCTCCTCCCTCTATCTTTCCTTTCTATATTATGGTTTCTGATTTTGTTCTTTTAAGTTTTCTGTATATCTCAGGGTTCTTATGTGTGTCTTGGTCTTTTTCTTTGGCTCTTTTGCTTTCTACTTGTTTGTTTTGTCCTGCTCTGGTTTGTTTTTATTTTAACATTATCATTATCATTATTATTATTACTTAGTAGCCTGTGTTCTAATGAGAAAAAGGGTGTGGATTTGAGTGGGTGAGAAAGTAGAGAGAATCTGGGAGGAATCAGGGGAGAGAAAATCATAATCAAAATACATTATATGAAAAAATCTATATTCAATTAAAAAATAAAATAAATGGCTGTCAGAGTATTTTCCTGATCAAAATTTTATCTTGTGTTTCCTGTATAATACTAAAGATGCTATATTCTCAGATTTCAACAGACCCTAATATACACCTGTATTTTTTTTAATTTTCAAAAGAATGAATACTTCAATTAAAAGATAAAGATAACTTCTCTTGTCTAGTAAGAGATTGGTTTCTTTTTTTTTTCCAAAAAAAGGGGGGGGGGTCCATCTTTGCAGGCACCATTCCATTTTTGTAGACATCATCCCATCTTTGTCGGCATTCGCCAGCGTCCTGATGTTCTATGGTTTTGACTACTCTTGTTTCTCACTTTCATAATATTTGAAAATATTACACTGTTGTAAATGGAAGGCCAATGTATTCCAAAAATACTTCCCTAGAGTCTAACGTGTCAGCCTCAGTGACAGACACTAGTGACACAGGGTAAACCAGACAAACAATAGCCCTTGCCATCCTGGGGTCATCCATTTCAGTGTGCGTTGTCCATTTTATAAAGTTGGGGGGCGTTGCTTGTTTGGTTGGTTTTGGTTTGTTGTGTTGTTGTTGTTTCAAGACAGGGCTTCTCTGTATTAGCCCTGGGTGTCCTGGAACTTGCTCTATAGACCAGGCTGGTCCAGAACTCAGAGATCTGCTTGTGCCTAATTAGTGCTGGGATTAAAGGTGTGGTTTACCTTTTTCATTTTTTAAACCTCAATCCTTTATAATAGTATCTGTGAAACACCAGATTTATCAAAGTTATCATAATTTCAAAAGTATTGAAGAGATTTAATAAACTTCTCATTTTTGTTTGGAATATATACCAATCTTTTCACATTTATATTGCACACTGTAACAAAACAAACGTTTTTTCTCTTATATTCTACTTGAGGAAAGGATCACCTATGTGTTCCAGGGGAAGTACCACAGTCTGTGAATCATCTCTACCCAATCATCGTACCTCTTCTTTGGTTTTTTTCCTCCATAAAAACAAATGTAAAGTGGCTAAGGCAGGAACATTGCAAGGTCATGACCAGAGGAAACAACATATGCCGGTGGGGGAGGCAAAGAGTGAGAGAAATTTCCACAGGGCAGCAGAGGAGGGAAAGTGTGAGAGAGATTTAACCTTTATTCATTCACTAAGACTGAAACTGGAAGAAGATAAAAAGTGAAGGAAATACCTGGATCAGCTGGCTCTATCAGAGCCTGAAGGTGACATTAATATTTGAATTACTATATTTCTTTATATCTTTGGTGGCACAAACCTTTAACCCCAGCACTCAGGAAGCAGAGGCAGGCAGATGTCTGTGAGTTCAAGGCTAGCCTGGTCTATGTAGTGAGACCCTGTCTCAAAAAAAAAAAAAAAAAAGAAAGAAAGAAAGAAAAAGAGAAATACTAATATGATATTATTTTAAACATAGTAGTTAACTAAAAATTTTCAAAATTCAGTGGTAAATACTTTAATAATATAAATAAATCATTACCACATAATTTTTCTTTTTTGAAACATGTTTTCTGGGAGACGTTGATATTTTTCTTACAGAGGGCATATTTTTTAATTTCCTTTTTGCTGTGAGAGATTATCTGACAAAAACAACTGAAGAGGAGAAGCTAGTCTGAAGGCCTCGTCCATCATAGGGGAGACGGCCGGTGTATCTGCAGTCAGGAAGCGTTAATTATGCTCTGTTTCCTTTCTCCTTTCATTCAGCCTGGAACCCCAATCCATGGACCAGTGCGACTCCCATTCTGTGTGGCGCTTACTGTCCCACCAACCTAATCTAGAAACTCCTTCTCAGATATACATGGGGGTTTGTCTCCTAGGTGATTCTGGATTCTGTCAAGTTGACAACATTAACAATCACAGAAAGCAGAATCATTGTATTGATGAAGTTCCAATAAAAATAATGTTTTTAATTTAAAATCTAGACATAGATAAGTTGTTGAGTAAATATAGAAGATCCAAAAAAGATTACTAATGAAATCTAGAGGAAAGGTAAAAAGTTCTCATCATTTAAAGAAAATATATTTATTATTTGTATCCAGGGACTTAATGGCTCAAATTGGACCAATCTTCTAGTCAGTTTTAATATTTATTTTGTATTTGCCTCTAATATCTTCCATTTTGTACTTCTCTGTCTTCTAAAGATCCCAAGTTAGAGGCAGGTAAGGGAGCGAATGTTAATTTGCCAACAAGCAGACCATTATATGGCCATTTTAAGAAACAATCAAGTTTTATGTGATCATGGATCATGAATTATAATTTCAATAAGTAATATTTTCAAAGTAGGAATTTAAGCATTATAATGCTAAATATTAAAAATGCTTTGTTTCTGGGGACTAAAGATAAAAGTATTTTTAATTAAATCACAACTGGGAGTACACAGTTCTCAGGATCTGTCCTATGCTTCTCAGCTTCTGACTTGTACCTACTAAAGGTAGCACAGTCAAGCTGGAACAGCTTCAGAATATCACTCAAGAATAAATCTGGGGCTGGGGGCTGGTCTAGGGATAGAGCGCTTGCCTACCATGTGCAAGGCTTGAGCTCCATCTCAGCACTGTATGAAAGGACTTTTTTAAAAGAATAACAGCTGAAACATCTTTTATCTTAAAATCCAACTTATATAGGTCTCTACACTCAAACATGCTTTTAAAAAGAGAAAACATTGTAAGCTGACAGTTGTCATTAATAATATTAATTACTATTAATAATACTAATAAAAATAGTATAATAATAGTACTAGTAATTAAGATAAGCTAGAAGCCTAGAAACTAGCAATATCTTCCAATGTTTTATGAGTATTGAAGTTACAACTTAAAATTATTATTTTAAGCAACACATAATTATACATACACCTGGTTCGCATATATATATATATGAAAGATTCAATGATGCTTCAACTTATTAAAAAATAGCTATTAAATGTTGCCAAATAAGCTAGCTCATCTATGACAGAGTGTGACTGCTTTGAAAATTCGTGTACATCTAGCAATTACTTCCTTTCTCTCTCTTTTTTATGTGCATAAATGTACATAAGTTTGCACACCATGGACATGCAGTGCCTATGGAGTCCAGAAGTGGGGTTCAGATACCGTGGGACTGGAGTTATGAAAGGTGGTGAGTCACCGTATGGGTGCTGGGAATCAAACCTGAGTCATCTGGAAGAACAGTAAATACTCTTAACCACTGAGCCGCCTCCCCAGCCCCACTACTTCCTTTCTTTTTATTACCTTTTAATTAATGGTATTGGAAGTGCTACTGCCAATAGCAGCCCCCTGAGGTGCTGTCATTTCTCCAAAGTGTCAAAGCACTGCTCTGGGATCTTATTCTGCATGCTCTTTCATTGCTTTCTGTAGTATAACAGCTTGCTGCTACACATTTCTTCTCAGAATAGGGATGCCAAAGGATTAAGAGGTTTGTCGGCAGTTATAAAGCAATTTTATAGCAAATCCAAACTCATTCTTGGTCTCTCCAATCAGATAATGTACATGTTATTCACGTTAGTGCCAGTGGCCACGTATAACACAGAAAAATACATATAGTCATTAATAGCTTTCTCATTGTGCTACTGGTACACTGGAGCATTGAAGCTAAATGGTAGAGCCACAGGGATTCCATCTCAGTTCACTGAGATGACACTGTAAATTCAATGATGAAATGAAGCATGCTCCAAATAGGATACCACATTCATTACTTCAAAATGCAAATGCCTTCATTATATATCTTAACTTCAAAGGTATTTGGGACTCAAGGAAATTTTCACCATTAGGAAATGAGGAGAGATCATTATTGTTTCACATTGTATCAAATGCTAGGCATGTCTAATAATAACTTTCTTAAAAATGAAGATTTTAAGCATCCATTTTCAAGTAAGATTTTCTATACTTTGGTAAGATTGAGTTATCTGTTACTAAACTAGTCAGGGACTTCCATTAGCTTAGTCCCTCTGCGCTGTACTTTTTCCCTTCCTGTTTGGATAATATCGTACAATAGTCTCACTCTGAGGATCTGTTAATGTGATACTGCTTCAGAAATGGAGTGCCAGGAAAACCTTAGTAAAAATCTAAAGAGTGCTTGCTTACACAACTGTGTATTTTTTATTGATTCCTTTTTTATTTTTAAAGATTTACTTTATATATATGAGTACACTGTAGCTGTCTTCAAACATACCAGAAGAGGGCATCGGATCCCATCACAGATGGTTGTGAGCCACCATGTGATGGCTGGGAATTGAACTCAGGATCTCTGGAAGAGCAGTCAGTGCTCTTAGCCACTGAGCCATCTCTCTAGCCCCAATTGATTCCTTTTAAAAGCTGAAAAACACTCCTTCATTTTGTGTTTTTTCAAGTAATTTGGAAAACTTCTGGTCTCCCATGGAGGCAAAAGAAGAAGAAGGAAGAGAAGGAGAAGAAGGAGGAGGGAAGGAAGGAAGAAAGGAAGGAAGGAAGGAAGAAAGAAAGAAAGAAAGAAAGAAAGAAAGAAAGAAAGAAAGAGAAAGAAAGGAAGAAAACAAACAAACATGAACTTCTTCTAAATCCCAGAATCAACATGATGGCTGGGACGTAGGCTGTCCAATGTACAATAAATATCACTGGGTTTAGTATCACTTCTGAAGTTATTTTCCTTAATGTAATGTTTTCCTTAACTTCTACTGAAAACATCATGCATTTCTTCTGAGTCTTTCATGGGCCTTCATTCACTGGTAGATGGAGATGTTAGGCTTTCTTGAGAACCCATGGCTCTTGTCTACCATCTGATGACTAGAAGTGCAAGAATCCGGAAGACAGTGGCCTAGCAGAAGTGTGCTCTTTACAAATAATGCAAAGCTCACGTTGCCGCAGCATTGTTTTTTCATCAGTGCAGCGAGGCCTTAGTTTTTAGGGTTGTTTTTCCCCCTACGTTGTTCTTTCTTCTGTACTTCCCGTATGCTGCTGAAAACTGAAGTCTTTGGGGAAGTACCAGATGTAAGTCAAATGGTCAAGTTGGGGGCTAAGAGAGCAGCAATCAGGACTCCCACTGCCTCCAGTGCATGGTTTGTGGGTACAGGCATGGAGCCAGGATAACTGCATTAACGCCTTTAAGTCTGGCTCTCCAGGGACCTCTCCAATTCCAATGAGGCTGCCATGTTACTTATTAACAGCTCTCTACACACTAGCAAAGGTACTTACATCAAGGCTGCAGTCTATTGATTGATTTACTTTTTATTGATTTTATTATTTATTTATTTTTTTGTCATTTTGTTATTTGTAGACTTTGTTGTTGTTGTTGTTGTTGTTTTTCAGAGCTGGAGACCGAACCCAGGGCCTTGCGCTTGCTAGGCAAGCGCTCTACCACTGAGCTAAATCCCCAACCCCTATTTGTAGATTTTTAATTCCTTGTGGACAACTATGAATTATATTCTTTTTGTAGTTTGGGAATAGTTTCGTTTTCCTTTATACATAGATTTCAAAATTCCTACATCTAAGAATTCTTTTCATTTCTCCCCAACAGTCTAAAGTAAAAAAATTCTCATTTTTTTCTCTCTTTTTTTTTAACCTAGGATTTGCTTGTTTGTTAAGAAACAGGATATTAATGAGGTAGGAAGGTGACTGGCCTAAAACTCCTGGGCTCAAGTGATCCATCTGTCTCAGCTTCATGAGTTCTGCATTTTTTTTAAGGGAAAAATATACAAAAGTGGGGTCTTTAACTGTTTGGAAAATGCTATTCTCAAGAAAACAGTTAAACACACACACACACTTACTTCATGAAACATCTAAATATTTTAACTTAATCCTAAAATGTCTCTTTTAACACTTTCTACTCCCCTTGTAGCAGAAATGTTGTTCTTGTATCTTCAAATTAGTTTTATGTTTACATTCCTGTCATAGTAGAGCTCACCTGTTGTTTAAGAATGAATGCTTACAGATTACTCTTCCCCCTTTAATTGTGTGACTGAGGAATATCACACTAATAATCAGAAAGGGAAATTTATTTTTTTTCCTAAAGATTAATTTATTTATTACATATAAGTACACTGTAGCTGTCTTCAGACACACCAGAGGGCATCAGATCTTATTACAGATGGTTGTGAGCCACCATGTGGTTGCTGGGGTTTGAACTCAGGACCTTCAGAAGAGCAGTCAGTGCTCTTAACTACTGAGCCATCTCTCCAGCCCCAAGGGAAATTTATATAATAAGATAATGCAATATCATGATTAGGCATATGGTATTTATTTTTCTGAAACTAACATAATTTCAGAAACTGATAACCAATTTTAACATCAAAATTAAAATAATCTATTATAATTCACATTGGATTTAACAAGCCAATTATTTCTACCATATTGTCTTGAGAAATTACTAAAATTACAGATTTAGAAATGAAGTATTCCATCAGCTATCTCAGGCATAATAATACCAGCGTGTAACAGTTTCTTTTTTTCTTGTGCCCCCTCAAGAAACAGGGAGGTATTGGTTTATATACTGACTTCTGTCATTTGGGTTTGAAGCACAGTTTCTATTGAGTTTAAAATATTTATCTCTGTAAATTACAGCTAAGTACCTTAAAAAACTGTGTAAATTTTAATTCTCAATCTGTTGTTGGATAAAAGAGTTCTTTTACGATTGAAGAACTGAGTAAACTACTTTAAATGAGTCAGCCTGATATGATCTCTAAAAGCTGCAATAAATCTGACATCTTGAGTTCCAGCAAAACTTCTCAGACTTTAGCTAAATGGGAGCTGTTCTCATCTATCAAGAGTTCAAGAGTGGCCAGTGTTTAAAATAACATCCTCACCCTCCCAATGTGGAGCTGATTGCCAGCACTTGGGAGGCAGAGGCAGGAAGCTCACTCTAAGTTCAAGGCCACTTTGGTTTAAGTAAGTAGCCTAGGCTACAACAGGTCTCATTTTTTTTTTTTAAATGGACTCGTGGTTTTGATTAGGAAGTAGTTACCAGATGGAAAACCCAGTGGCACTTTCAGAGCTGCTGTCTGACTTAGTCCTGGAAGAAAGAGGTATTTTAATGTGCATGATCCAATGCAAACCAAGTAACAAGGCTCTAATAAGAGCCTTAGCACAATCAAAAGAGCTCCACTTATTTAACACCGTAGGCTCTTCAACTTTGGAACCTATAAGCAGATTTCACGTTCAACGTCTCAAAAGTTAAATGAACTCTTGCAGGCTTGAACCACAGCAAATCCTGGAAAATTTGGAATATGTTACTAACTCCTAATCTTTTTCGAAACCCGACTTTACTCTGGGCAAGTAATCATCCCTAACGCTGTTGTTGAAACAGAATTTCTGTCCGAAAGATCATCTTTCTAATTCAGTCTGGCTTGCTGTTCTGTGTTTGTCACCCTCGTTTCTCTTAAATCTCACTTCTCCGACTATCATATTTTCAGGGCTTTTTAACGCGACTCGCTTTCTCCAGACATACATTTCTTCTGCAGCTGGATCGCCCTACTTTTCTCCCCTATCACCCGGGTTCCACTAAGACTATGTTAAACGTTAGACCCAGCACATGACCTCCGGTCATCCAGGATTTCCACACGCCGGCACTAAACCGTGCGACGTTCCAGGATTGCAAATAAAAACCGTCCTCTGGCGTCTCAACTCCTAATGAACCTGCAGCGTAAAATTTAAATTTGAAAAAATTTTAAATAAAGAACCCGCTCCCTTTTCTCTGCCCCTTGGCCCCGCCCACGAACCCCCCTCAAGCCTCCACGAGAAGCTGCAGGAAACCGGAGGGGGCGGGGCGGTGACGTCACGACGCCGGCGCGTCACGGAACGGCGGCGGCTGCGGCGCTGGCGGTGGCTGCGGCAGCGGCGGCATTTTAGTCTGCGGCGGCAGCGGCTGCGGGGCTGCTGCTCCTCCCAGCATCCCTGGCGCGGCCATTTCAGCCCCATCTTGGCCGAGTGGAGGGAGCTGCAGCCGCTGCTTCAGCAGTTTGAATTTCAGTTTTTCCGGAGTCTACGAACCGGCCGCGCCGAGGAGAAGCGGAAGACGCCGCCACCGGTCCCCCTCACGCCGCCGAGCGCCTCCGCACGCTTGCCGTTCCTTCAGCCGCCGCCGCCCCTCACGCGCCTCAGAGCCGCGAGGAGGCCGGGCCCGCCGCAGCGGGTGGCTCCCTGAGGGAGGCCAGACTGCCGGCCTTCCCCGCCCCCGAGCGGGCTTCCGCCGCCACCGCCGGCATGGCCCCGGGACTGCGCTCGGGCTAGAGCCCGGGACGGAGGGCTGCCTCCCGCCGCGGACCTCCAGCCCCGTCAGGAAGCGCCGGTCCCGGCCTCGCCGCTCCGCCTTCTTCCTCCGCGTCGCCGCGCGGGAGCAGCCGCGGGACCCGGCCAGAAGAGCCCGAGCGGGGCAGAACCGCCCCTCACGCCGCCGCCGCCGCCTCCTGCGCCCTGCGCTCCACCCCCAGCCGGGCCTGCTGACCGCGCCGAGCGCCGGGCTGGACTGACCGCGGCGGCTGAGCTGTGCGAGCAGCCGGCCCGCCCCTGAACCACGCTCGGACCGTCACTGACGGGTTGAATTGAGGCACCACTGCCGCGGAAGGTGAGAAGGAAGGAGGAGGATGTCGCGCCTAGACGCCGGCGCCCAGAGCAGCCCGTGACTTGCGGCGTGGGCCGTAGACCCAGGCGCGAACTCGGACTTTGTCTTTGGGGGCCCGTGCTCGGCCCTTCTCGGTTTCCGGTGGGTTCCCAGAGGAGCCTCTGTCCTCCAGCCTTTTCCACCATGTCCAAGATGCCGGCCAAGAAGAAGAGCTGCTTCCAGATCACCAGTGTCACCACGGCCCAGGTGGCCACTAGCATCACCGAGGACACCGAGAGCCTGGACGACCCGGACGAGTCGCGCACGGAGGACGTGTCCTCCGAGATCTTCGACGTTTCTCGGGCCACGGATTACGGCCCAGAGGAGGTGTGCGAGCGCAGCTCCTCGGAAGAGACGCTCAACAATGTCGGGGATGCGGAAACTCCCGGGACTGTGTCCCCGAACCTCATCCTAGATGGGCAGCTGGCAGCCGCTTCAGCTGTGCCCGCCAACGGAGGCGGCGGCGTGCCGGCCCGGAGCGTGGCAGGGGCACTCTCCCAGACCCTGGCGGCGGTTGCCACTTCAGTGTCTGCTCCTGGGCCAAGTAGTGCAACTCCATCTCAGCCCCCTGCCACTTGTAGTTCCCGTTTCCGCGTGATCAAACTAGACCACGGGAGCGGAGAGCCGTATCGGCGCGGCCGATGGACGTGTATGGAATACTACGAGCGGGATTCAGATAGTAGCGTCCTCACTAGGTCCGGGGATTGCATTAGACACAGCAATACTTTGGAGCAGACTGCGGAGCGGGACAGCGGCTTGGGCGCCACCGGAGGGTCGGTGGTGGTGGTGGTGGCCTCCATGCAGGGGGCGCACGGGCTGGACTCGGGAACTGACAGCTCCTTGACTGCTGTGTTACAGCTACCCCCGTCGGAGAAAATGAGCCAGCCCACTCTCGCCCAGCCGCAGAGTTTCAGCGTTGGGCAGCCACAGCCTCCACCGCCCGTAGGTGGGGCTGTGGCTCCAAGTTCGGTGTCGCTGCCGCCGTTCCCCGGAGCAGCGACCGGGTCGCAGCCAATGACGGCAGCCGCTCAGCCAACTCAGCTCCAGGGAGCCGTGGCCGGCGGCGCCCTCCCCGGGCCTGTTGGCCAGGGGCTGCCGCCGCCGCCGAATGTCAACCTGGCACAGCCTGTGGCCCTGACAGCTCAGCCTGGCCCGGCGGTCGGCTCCTCGTTGTCACAGCAGTTCGCCTATCCCCAGCCTCAGATACCACCCGGGCATTTGTTGCCGGTCCAGCCATCGGGCCAGAGTGAGTACCTGCCGCCGCACGTGGCCCTGCAGCCACCAAGCCCTGCGCAGCCCTTGTCTACCAGCGCTAGCGCGACCTCTGCTTCTGCGGCCAGCTTTCCTCTGGGATCTGGCCAGAGCGTTTCTTCCTTGGGTGCCCAGATGATGGGCGCCTCTGCCCAGCCCAGTGAAGTCGTGGCCCCGGGTCCGGTTCCCGTGGGCCAGGCCGCTCCTTGTCAGCCGGCCGGAGTGGCCCCAGCTGCTATAGGAGGCGTGGTGCAGCCTGGCTCTGGGCTGACCGGGGTTGGGCAGCCCCAGTCCGTGCAGCCTCCGCCACATATGGGTGGCAGTGTTCAGCTGTCAGCCGTGCCTGGTGGTCCTCACACCGTGGTGCCCGGAGTTCCAAACGTGCCTGCAGCGGTACCCGTTCCAAGCGTGCCTGTTGTGCCCACCACTTCTGTTACTATGCCAAATGTACCCGCGCCTCTGGGCCAGTCTCAGCAGCTGAGCGGCCATACGCCAGTCAGCCGGAGCAGCAGCGTCATCCAGCAAGTTGGTCCACCCTTAGCGCAAGGCACACACAGTGCACCAACAAGTCTACCACAGTCTGATCTAAGCCAGTTTCAGACTCAGACCCAATCTTTAGTCGGGCAAATTGACGATACTAGAAGAAAATCAGAACCCCTACCTCAAGCACCACTTTCTCTCATTGCTGAAAATAAGCCTGTTGTGAAGCCTCCAGTTGCAGATGCCCTGGCAAACCCTCTTCAATTAACACCTATGAACAGTCTGGCCACCTCTGTATTCAGCATAGCTATTCCTGTTGATGGTGATGAAGACAGGTATGTAAATTTTTATTTTGAACATCTGGTAGAGTTGCTTGCCCAAATAGCTTAGATGCAGTTTTGGGAGTGAGTTTGTTTGTTTCCACTTAAGGTCTTTATTTTTAAAACTTAAGTTTGGTAAAAATCAATTCAAAGTTTGGGAGTAAGGAGACAAAAGTCACGGGATTTTTGTTGTTGTTGTTTTGTTTTTGTTTTCTTTTTAAGAAATTAAATGGATAGTGGTTCAACGCCGTTGGTATATTTATTTCAGCTTAACAGTTTAAAGATGAGAGCTGGTATTGCCCCCACCCTTAGTAAGAGAGTCCCTTTCTAAGGTAGTAATTACTTTTGAGTGCTTATTGCAGTTTTGCCTGAGTTAGTTTTGAAACTCTTTAAGACGGAAAACCAGAGAGCCTTTTCCTGGGGGCAGGGAAGGGATGGAATAGAAGCAGTCTCCATCAGTGAATTGGGCAGACTGGAAAGAACGATAAAATGTGGTGAAGTCTAGCTTTGACTACCCCTAAGTCAGTCTTTAATAGAAGGGAGTCGTGAGAGTTCCCAGTAACTTTTCAAACATATTATTTTTGTTTAAGCAAAATAGGAAAAAAGAAAAAGTACTGGAAGATGGATGTTCTATCAGTCTTTAGTGAAGGGAGGTGTGAAATGCCTAAACAGTAGGCTATAGTTTTAAAATGTCTGTAACCAACGCCCTCTACCCAGAGTGTAGGGAATGCTTTTTAAATAGGTAGAAATTAGTGCATTGCTACACTGTTCAATAGCAGCTACGTTTGGTTGTGGCTACTTAGGAATTGTAGGGTTCTTTTTTTTTTTTTTTAGGAGCTATCACATAGACCTTTGACATGACATAATTCCAACCTTGTTAAAAACTTAACTACAATATTAACACTACATTAAACATTACAGGAAGAGTTGGGTATCTTCTTACATTGTAGGTTTTCAAGAGGTTAATTTTAGGTGCTAAAAGGATCAAAATTTGGTATGGTCTAGAATTAGTTATATAGACTATCATGAAATAATAAAGCTTCTCTTCTATATTTTAGTCTCACAGCCTTTGACTTCCAGTTATTCCCGTTTTAATATATGTATATGTGTATGTATGTATGTATATATGTACATATATATTATGCTAGTTAAAAATGCTTACTGGAATTCATCATCACTGTTTTTTTTTCTTGTGATTCAGAATTCATGACTTTTGTAGTCAAGTTGTAGGAAATCTGTTGCACTTGAAAACTCAAGTGTTCATAAGTGTGCTAGTCAACTAGCCAGTCACTGAAACATTTAATGTAGGTGGGATTACGAAGTTAAAAACAAAGAAAACTGACTTCATAAGCAACTCAAAACAACAACAACAAAAAAACCCCCTCTGTTCTCTAGTTGCTCCTGTTTTTAAGGGTAGGGCCACATATGACAGGCAGGTGAAGTTTACCTTTCACCTTTGACGGTGGTGAATAGTACCTTATCTTTTCTAACTACCAGTAACCTATGTTTTCTCAGTAAATTATCTTTTACTTGCCCTCTCTGATTTATACACTGTCCTGTCTGAATCTCTTCAATTAATGACTTTTTCCCAATCTCTTTTTACACATAAAACCTATGAATGAAAGGTACATCTTTCCTCTTCTTGCACTTTACAGTTTACAACATCTACAGTTAGATGTTGTAATGTAAAACATCTACAGTTAGATGTTCAGAACTTAAAAGGATAATATATTATTGAAATAGAAATCTATTGACAAATGGAAACTCTGAAATATATTCCTGTTGAGTGTTTCTACAGATGCATATATTTTACCTCACTATAGGAAAAGTTAGTAATCTCAGAAATCTTATTTCCATTTATAATGAATGTTTTGACTACAGATAGTGCTATGTCATTGTTCTTGCATCAGTTGATCCTTTTCAAGAGTTTGATTGTGTGTAGTCCCATTTTAAATGTGCCACTTTACCCCAGTCTTAAATTCTGCATTGCATATTACCAGTTTTTCCATTGTTAACAAGCTAGTTTCCAAGATGTAATCTTACACACTTGATGTTTTATCACTAGACCAATACACCTGGTGAAGGAATGAATCCATTAATTAGAAATAGGGTTTGGTTTGTTTGTTTGTTTAAAAGAGGGCAGTCTAAAGTTTACACATGGGGATAACAGTTTCCCAGGCACATGTTTAAATTACCCAGATGAATAACTTAAGAAACAATACTAACTAGAAACATTACTTTTAATATAAATTGAGGTTACTTAAAATCTGCAGTATCATTTATAATACTTCAAATACAGTATAAATTGGAGAGTTCTTGAGGAATTAATGTCTTAAACTTCCTGAATAGGTTAACACATTTCCTAAGGAAATACTTGTAAATATTCATTTTATGTTTAAATTCCAAATTTAGTGAACAGGTTTTAGTTCTTTTGTTTTTAAATGAAAGGAAGGAAGATGAGAGGTTAACTAAAGGTGGGTTTTAGGTTCCTACATTAGAAGTCTGTCATGGTTTGATTCCATTTAAAGCCTATATTGAATCTGTTTGGAGATTATTAAACAGCTACTGATGCAAAGAGTCCTTATCATTGTCTGCTGACCCTACATTATTAAGTAACAAGTTGTGGGATTTTTTCCAGTCATTTTGATTAGGAAGATTTATGGTTTTATATTAAGACTTCTCACGTTGAATTTGTATACACCGGTGGTTGTAACGATGATTGATAAAGAATTATGTAGCCACTTTTACAGTGAACATTAACAAACTTTGCTTAAACTGCCTATACATTTATTTAACAGACTTTTTTACTATAAATGAGAGGACATGTAAACTATCACTGGCCCTAAATGGAGCACAGTACAGATTGTTTCCCATAAATAACTGACCAGTGTGAACTCAAAAGGTAGCATTCCTGGAACTCATGAATGGATATAATTGTGAACTGTTGACTGTCTGATAGTTGAACATCTGATTATTGTAAGGATCCCTTAGTGTCATGTTACTTAGTCTTGTTAGTTTAATTTGAATAGTTTGCTAATGTCTAGTAATGTTAACTGGCATGTGTTGGTATGGGCTATAATAAATTTATCCATGTATATTTATTTAATGGAGTTCACATACCTTTAATGGACTTCTCTCTTTTTAACTTGAAGTTTAAGTGAGAATTTATTTAAATATATACCAGGAACAACATTGTCCTCTTGTCTTGGTATAAACTGTATTGACCCCCTTTTAAGAGCTGTGTTACAGAAAGGTCTCTGTGATCTTCCTGCACATAAATTTAAAATGAACACTCCTTATTTGAATCTGTTTCTTTGCACCTTAACTTTTTTTTTTAAATTTATTGCATCATGGAGGTAATTTTGCTTCTCTGACTTCACAATTAAAGAGTAAAACATCAGTAAAATACTGTCTTATGCCAAGCTAAGACTTTGGGAATGTATTCCTCCTACCCAGGAGTTGGTTGGTAGTCAAAGTATAAAATTAGATGTATTCATAACTTTATATTTAGTATAAAAACTGATAATGGTATGGTCATTAGAAATATCTAATTGCTAAAATATATATTAGTTGTAAACATGGATGTAAATAAACTGAATCTACAGATTTTTTAAAGAAGCTGAAATTCCTACAGCTTTTTCAGTAGTAGAATCTTGGCTTTTTATATTCACAGGAACATATCTTTTTTAAATTGAGAAATAGTTATATGGGCCAAATGTTTATTATTTTAAAGAAAATACATGCTACGTGTATATGGATGAAATACATTCCAAGTAACTATTTTAGTGTGGTTTTGTTTTTTTTTTCAGGTAGGTGAAAGAAGGGTATGGAATCATAAATATACTAAATCACCTTTGTGAGAAGTCACTTTACATAGTATTAGAAACAAAGATAATATGTACCCCTGAGAATAAATGCACCATCATTCTTTAAGGATCTGACAGCATTCATTTGGAATTGGTATGACACTGGGGTTATGCATTTGGTATGTGGTACTTTGGAGTGGAATTTATCTTTTTTTGCACAAGGAGAGGTTAGATGCAGATGTCTTCTGTTGTTCCATTAAACAAATGCTCTCACCCTCAGTCGTCTTAATAGAGGAAATGGATGTGAGGAAAGTAGAAAAGAGATTTTGATTTTTCTTTTCCCATGATGGCCTGAACTTAGGGATAGGAAAGTATTATATTGAGTGATGGCAAATAATTAAGATGAAAGAAAATATAACATCCAGTTTGTTCTTAGAAGTGAACTTGTCAATCAATAATGAGGATGGACTAATAGTCTGGTTTTTATAGCTTTTTACTTTTGGATAATTGTTTTAAACCACTTAGATACTATTTACTAATTACTCTTTAATATAAAAAGAAGGGGCTTTATAAAAGCCAGTCTGTCTTGTTAAATGTAGCCTAAATGTTGACTCCTTAGTAGATGCGTATGCAAAAGAAGACCAGTTTTTTTAAATAAGAAATTTTAGTTATTTTTGTTTGTGGAGTGTTAGGCAGCAAAACTCATGTCTTGGAAAAACCTTAAAGCTTGTAGGTTTTTTTTTTTTTTTTTTTTATACTCAACTACTGGTTTAAATTATTATTTTAGATAGCACTAAATAATAATACTGATGTACATACATCATTTATCTTTCCTATAGCAAACAAAGACATACTAATTATTCAATATCTGTATGTTTTTAGCCTAGCATTGCTTTAAAAAAAGAAAATAGTTGCCTTTTTAGGAGACAGAGGCAAACTCTGTAATTTAAGGCCAGCCTGGTTTAACATAGTTCAGGCTAGCCAGGGCTATATGATGAAACACCATCTCAGAAAATTATATGCCCCTCATAAAGATTCACCAGCCTGCCGTTATCATACCATGGCATTAATAAAATACACTTTATTGTGTATAGTTCAAACTTGAATGATAATATTGAAGTTACATGAATTGGCTTCATGTATGTTGCCCTGAACTTTTCTAATTAAAAAAATTAGCTTCATTTTATTTTATATATGAGTGTTTTGACTGAATGTATGTATGTGTACCACATGTGTGTTTGCTGATACCAGTAGAGACCAGAAGAAGATATCAAGTCCCCTGGAACTAGAGTAACAGATGGTGTGAGCTGCTATGAGGGTGCTGGGAGTCAAACCCACTCCTCTTTAAGAGCAACATTTGCTCTAAACCACTGATCCATTTCTCCAGTCCCCCTCCCTTTTAAATTCAAATTTCATAATCAAAACTCCAAATCAGACAAACTGTGTGTGTGTGTGTGTGTGTGTGTGTGTGTGTGTGTGTGTGTGTGTATGTGTGTGTGTATGTGTGTGTGTATGTGTGTGTATGAATACATACGTATTGGTAAAGTGAAAATTTTACAGATAATTTAAGTTACTAATTTTATTGCTATCCACTTAGGATATTTACTATTTGTTAGATTAGGCAAGGTAAGCAAGTGAAATCTGATTGCTAGTTTAACTTAGCTGAGTCTCTTTTTCCATTAAGTATTCACTAAAATTTGACTGGAGTTTTACTCTATAGAAGAAAAGCTTTTTCTGACAAATATATCAATTATAAAGAACATTGGAATATTTTAAATCTATTTTTATTGTTTTAGACTGTTATTTTTTATTAACAGCCTATACAACAGATAAAAGGTTTAATATGTAATAAAGGATTTTAAAAGCAAATTTTAAGGCCCAGTAGTTTCTAACATAGAGTTATAGTTTTACCATTTAGGAGGTTGTGTGTATTACACCAAACAAATCTTTTGTATAGTTTACCTCTGCCATGGGAACAGGCAAAAATGGAAAAGGGTGTTCTTTTGATTAAATACAATGAATAGTATGTGTATTAACATATGAATGACCATGACACCAGACAATTGAATTAAAATCTGTTGCTGTATATTTGGGATATTGGACTTTAAGCCAGTCACTAAGCCCTGCGAAATTTCTGCTTCCTTATATGAAAAATGAGTATACTCACCTTGGAGATCTCAGTCTTAATGCTGGGACTCTTTAATATACAGTTCCTCCTGTTATGGTGACCATGAAATTATTTTCTTTGCTACTTCATAGCTGTAATTTATCTACTGTTACAAATGGTAATAATAAATATCTGATATGCGGGATGTCGATATGTGACCCAGTGAGCGGGTCATTTGGCAGCCCACAGGTTGAGAATTGCTGGTCTAACATACTAAATTTTATGTGAATAATCTATAATCTAGGAAATTGGAGTAAATACTCCCATCTCTACTACAGATAATCCCTTGAAATGGTATAAATTTTTCAAAGAGTCTTCAGTTTTGATATACAAGTGTAAGACTGGTAAGGAAAGATGTTTTACCTGCCTGTGTGCGTGCCTGCTGGTGCCCATGGGAAAGGAGAATACTGCTTTAGCCATGGTGTAGTCAGAGTTATAGCAAATTGTGTTCTAATCTTGATTCTTCAACTACTTTGCTGATTTAATTGACCGAGTCGTTTAATTCCCCCTCAACTTTTATCCCCCTCCATTTGTAAAGTTAAATTTGGGTCTTAATCATATTTTAAAGTTCTATCTAGTCTGATTAAGCCCATAAAAGATATTGGGAAGAACCATTTGTCAAAATCCTCCACCACTTTTTTTGCTATTACCATTGTATGATTGATTGATTGGTTGATTGATTGATTGATTGATTGATTGGAAGAAAATGAAACTTCTCTACCTAAGCACTCCAGAAGTAATTGAATGCAAAATAAATAGCTAAAGGAATAGTATTCCAGTCATTCAGTCTTTGTAGATGGCATCCTATATGATTAGATTATCTATGATACATGTCTTAGGTGTTGATGGAGTAAATAGGAAGTATTAGTGGGGATCAGCTTAAGAAATGTGATTTCTTAATATTAACTGACTTCTGTTTAGACATTGCCTTTGCGTATGTATGTATGTACGTTTGTAGCTGAGAACATATCTATCTAAACCAGGACAAATCGAAAACTTGCTACCTCTGTTCTCCAGCCAACCAGTTTTCTGTCTTCAGAAGTAGTCCAGTATCTGTACATTTTCTGAGGCAAATCTTAAACTGAGTTTTAACTTAAAAGTCCATTCACATTAGATCACTGATAAGAGGTGATTTGCTAAGTTCAGAGAAGTAGTAGCTTGTGAAATGACATTGAAGGGTGAGACTGTCATACTTGGGAAATTATTTGATTAATTTGACAGGAAGAAGAGTGAAGAGCTTAATACCATAGTTAATTTAGATTCTTCCTTTCCAGTTGCTATTTATAAGTATTTTTTGAAGCTTTTTTTTTTTTTTTTTTTTTTTGTTCTTTTTTCGGAGCTGGGGACCGAACCCAGGGCCTTATGCTTCTAGGCAAGCGCTCTAACCACTGAGCTAAATCCCCAACCCCTTTTTGAAGCTTTTTATTGCTAAATTAGTATTTGTCTTACAGCTTACTTCAGCATTTGTTTTAGTTATTGTATTATTATATATTAAAATGTGATAAACTTGTGGGGGTTGTGGGGAGCCCCCAACACTGAAGCCCAAAAGTCAAGAGCTGTTAACTTGGCAATTATGCTAAATAGTTTTTGTATAACTAACTCTAAATTATTCTCTTTGCTTCAGCATTACCTTGATGATGAAGAAATGCTTGATGCATATTAAGATTCTCTACTAAAAGTTGTATTTTGTACAACATAAAATTAAGCTTAATTGTGTCAGGCCCTATATAAACTTAGCTCCATTTGATCTCTTCAGCAACCTGTAAACAAGTGTTCTATTCTCTTTTATGGATTAAGAAAACAAACACTTAGGTCTGACATTCAGAAGCCAGTATTCCTTTGCTTGGTTGCTTTGATATACTTTAAGCTTCACCAACTTTATGGCTTTGAGATATGCATATGTATGTTTCTCTTCCCTACTACAGTTAACCTACAAATAGAATATCTTGCTAAAGCAAGTGGATATATGTTATATGTGTTTGTCACTTTCTGATATACTGTTTTTATAAACTGGGAAAGCAAAGTGACAGATTAGTGTATGATGCCAGGGACTAGAGAAAGAAAAGGCCATTGTAAATACCAATGGACACAATTAAACAATTACTTTGAAATGATATAAAAATTGAGGGGACTAAAGGCCTAGGAAAACTCTATTAATAAGATTATTTCAATGCTAAATGAAATGTAATAGCACAAAGATTACTGTAACTGAAATGATATTAAATATTGTGCATTTTTGACTATATATTCTCTTCCTCAAGAAATTACATTGGAAACCAGTTTTCTAACAACTTGCTTGACGTGAATACAAACTACTACTCTGAAGGGGTGGTATGCAATTCTTAGAAAAATGAGATGTAGTTTATATTGAATTTATTGCAGTCTTTAAATAAAAATGCTGTTTTCTTGTAAACATTTTTCCAAACCACTGATAAAATTTATCCTTTCCTCCCTGTATTATACTTTATTTCATAGAACCTTTTGATACCCTAATGTTTACTATTAACTGTAGATAATTTTTAATTTTATATTTGATTTATTAGAAACATATCATTACATTTAAAAATGGTGGCATTTTATAACATAAGTCATGTGACTTTATTTGAAGCCTATTTGCTTAGGTGGTGAATTTGCTTCAAATTAAATGTACATATTTCTGAAGTCAAAATATCTGAAGTTCTTTTTTTCTTAAATGTCATCTCTCTGAGTAGACTTAATTTTAAATACTCTTTATAATGAAGTTTTAATTCTAAACTGGACACTCAATTTCAAAGTTTACTCAGCTATTCTCTCCCTCTGCCATCTTCTTAGAGTTACTTCATTAAAGTTGAAGTTTCTAAACAAAACCTAAGGAATACCAAACCAGTTCTCATATGGTACTGGGCAGACCTGATTTAGTTGGTGGTAAGAGGAGCCAAATTATTGTTTTCAGATCGTTTGCTTCCTGTCTTACTTAGCTGATTTGGTTTTTTGAAGCACAGTGGGGAAAAAAGTAGCTTAACAAAAGTTAGAAAATATTGGAATCCTCTTAAATTTTGTTTTTGGCAGATCTAATCCGTGTTTCTGAGTAAAGGGTTCAAAGAATAGAAAGGAAATAATAGAGTAGGGAAAGCAGTAATAACTACATTGTTTAAGAGTCCTAATTAATCCAACAACTACTTTGGTTATTTTCTGTTATCCAGTGTCATTGTGCCTTTTCTAGTTTACCTAGAGGGGTACCTGTTGGTTAAATCTAAAATGTTTTCTAACAAATGGTTTTGTATACAGCATACAGTTTGACTCAGTTCTGATTTTGAAGTCATGATTCTGTTATTTTATAGTTTAATGATCATTGATATTTGATTGCTATTGCAGACAACTATGTAGTTTTAAGGGTTTTTTGTTTTGTTTTAAATTTTCATCTATGTATATGCGAATGTGTGTGTGAATGTATGCCATGTGCCTGCCAGTGCCCATGTAGGCCACAAGAGGGTGTTGGATCTCCTAGAACTGGAGTTACAGTGAATTGTTGTGACCCAACTGATATCTGTGATAGGAGCTGAGAGCCAGATCAATTGCCACCTACTTTTATTTTTAGGAAGCTACTTTTGTGTGATCTGGTTCTGATCAGTGAGATAGAAATAGTAAATCTTAGTCCTGTTAGGTAAGGTTGTTGTGGAGATCGAGTCAATTAGTGTAAAGTAGTGTGAGTGGCGTCTGGTATAGCAAGCATGCCCTTAGCTGCTATTCTTATACTAACGCATGGATCAAAGGTTTGGTTTTTGTTTTTCCTTGTGGACTCAGAGAAGAAAGATTGAGTGAGTGAGTGAGTGAGTGAGTGAGTGAGTGAGTGAGTGAGTGAGTGAGTGGGTGGTTGGGTGGTTGGGTGGTTGGGTGGTTGGGTGGTTGGGTGGTTGGGTGGTTGGGTGGTTGGGTGATTGATTTGACATAGATTCCATGGAGTTGGAGTCCCATGCAGTTATGAGAGGATCCTGGTAACCAAACTTGGGCCCTCAGCAACAGCACTTAATGTGCTCTCAACCAGATTGGCTATCTTTAGCTCCAAGTCAGGGATTTTTAAAGTGATGTAACAGGTACTTATTAACTCCCATAAAGTATAGGTAAGTGGTGAAGAAGACAGAATTATGCTTCATGACTGTAAACTGTTAGGAACCAGGTTTCTCAAAAGTTTATTATCTCCTTGAGAAATTATTCCTAACATAGTCAGTTGTACATACTGGAGTTTGCCTACATTAGCTCATCAGTTATTTACAGTTCTGTGATGTTGGCCCTAAGGATAGTAGGAATAAGTGATGTAGTTAATAGGTTTTTACCCTTTAAAGGGACAGTAAACTAATCTAGAAATTAGAATCCTCCCCTACAATTGCCCCATACACATACTAGCCCAGAGAAACTGCACACAAGTAAACTTAAGATGGAAATGTATCATGAGCAAACCAGGAAGGATTTTACATTATTTATCATTAACCGTTCTTACTTTTAACAAATCCTAGGAAGCTATACATATTGTACATGTATATTCCATGGAAAACAACTTAACAGCTAAAACCATTGGACTGTTAGTTAAGGCATCTGATACAACTTGGTGTTGATAGGCTCTGAACTGGTCACATCAATGTATATATGCACACAATTAAATATTAGTATTTAACATTATCTGTTATTCTTTCATTTATAACTTTGATCCTGAATTACTGTGGGTTCTGGAGTGTGTATGTATCTCTAAAATAATTGTTTTAAACAATATCATTTTCTTTTTCCTTTTTCAAGTTTAAGTGGTTACACTGTAGGAATCTAAAATCTTCCATTTTTTGTAAGTTCTGATTATTCTGTACATTCTCAACTTCATTTCCATTTGATTCTTGGGTCTCACAGGAATCCTTCAACCGCTTTCTACCAAGCGTTCCATTTGAACACGTTTCAGGAATCAAAGAGCCTCTGGGATAGGTATGATTACTTGATATGGAATGCATACATGCAAAAGTGTATGCATGAATTGCTTTGCATAAAACTGATCTTTGCTTTTTTAAAGAGGGAATGCATTATCTAGCTAGCATGGGACAAAGCAGCAAAATAAACCAAAATAATATTTTCTATAGAATGTAAATGTGCTTTTTATTTTACTACATTGTGTCCATATTATATCTTTCTTTTTTAAACATTTACATATTTCTCTTGAAATACTCACTTCATATATCTTAATACAAAACATTTTTTCTGTTAAGTCAGTCTTAATTTTTGTGCTGTTTTATAGAATTTATAACACACACATCATACTACTACTACTACTACTACTACTACTACTACTACTACTACTACTTCAAACTAAAAAAACTGGAGAAGGGACAAGACCTGAATAACAAAATTGCCACTAATTTTGACAAGAAATTGTCACCAAGTTTGCTTATTAGAATTTCATAGATCTGTACAATTTGTAAGCCCTCAAAACGGTTTTTTGTTTTTTGTTCCCCCCACAGAGATACTGTTTAGGTCTTATTTTTCACTTAACAAAACAAAACAAAAAAAACTTGATTTCACTTTTGGCAAAAGATACTTTGGTTTATCTTTCTGCTTAACACACATTTTTAAATAGTTTATGCTTTGTTCAGTTATTTGGCTGAATATTTATTAGCAATCCATCATTCAGTGTTTAATTAATAGGAGTTGAGCACAGTGTTTTTTGGTTTTTTGGTTTTAATTCCCACAAAGCTTGTTAGATTCTTTTAACTCTGCCTGGCAACGCATTTGTGTCTTCTGGCATATTTTTGGATAACACTCATGGACTCAACTCCATCTCTTTCATTAGAAAAGAGAGTTGCTAAGTGCATGTACATGTCATATTAAGACATGGTCTACATTGGCTTAATGGAAAATGGTAAACCTTTCTTGTAATTTTTAAGCTTGATTTATTTGTGCGTATAACTCTAAGGCTATTTTCTAAGCAAAGTATCTTGTAGATGGTTTGTTCCTTACTTAACCAAAAATCGTTTTAAATAATTTTGAAGAGGAAGTTTTAAAATTTGTAGTACTGTGTTCATGTATAAGTCGTTTTTTTTAGTTTTGCTCTAACAGTATACAGTATTATAAATAAATACATAAGTAGATTATAGTGTGAAATACTTGAAGTTTTAGTCACCCAAGTAGTACTTGAGGTGAACCTTATACTTTTCCAGAAAGGAAATGTAGTGCTCTAATTGAATATAATAAAGGTAGCTTTTAATGCAGTTTAATTATTTGAAATATCTAGCTCTCATAAGCTGTCATGTCAGTATGAATGCTATATTATTTTCGAGAGAGGTTTGATCTTTACTTTCTATAATTTGGATCTAATACCAAAATAGTCCTTTAGGTTTCATTATAAGACAACCATAAAAATTACTTGCTCATAATTTGTTGTTACAATGAAGTACTTATTTGTTCTCTTTAATAGATACCAAATCCGTTTAACATATCAGAAATGAGGCAAGTTGCTGTATCTACATTGTTTCTTATTGGCTAAAAAATTATTTTTGAGCTGGGTAAAAGGCAGTGGACCTGAATTATCACCAATGTTTTAAAAAAAAAAAAGAAAGATAAAGGTGTAGCAATCCAGACACTAGAACACTCGGGGATCTTACTGGCCTGCTGGTCTACCCAATATAGCCAGTTAGTAAGGTGCAGATTCAGTGAGAGACCTTGCCTTGAATTATAAGATGGGATAGAGTAAGACACCTGATGCTGACCTCTGCTACACACACACACACACACACACACACACACACACACACACACAGAGTATGTATTTTTTTTTCTTTTTGGAACCTGTTATCTAGAACTAAAGTTTAGTGGATATTTGTACTGTTGCCAATATAATCAGAGCTTAATATTGTAGGTATTCTTCTCTGTAAGCTGGCCTGTTTGGTACCAAGGTAACAAACTGAACACAATGGAAACTGAGAATAGTTTCCTTTTAACTCTTTACATGAAAAAAAAAATGTGGGCTGGAGATATGGCTCAGTAATAGAGTAATTATACACATGCATGCACACAAACACACAGAAACCAAAGTGGAAAATGACTAGCTTTATTAGTTCTGAACAAAACCAGAGAACAGTTTATACATTTTATTTGGCACATCTCTGCAGTCTTGTTAAGAGACACTGAGAAAGCATTGTGGTTCTATTTATTCATAGCAGATGGGTTAAAGATTTTTTAATACTTAAAATGGTAATTATAACTTTTGACTTTGTTTTGGGTCTCACCAAAAAGCCTAATTTTGGACTACTGTAAATTAGGGACTTTGTATTTTTTTTTTCTTTTTTACAATTTGCCAGGTAAATATTTTACAAAGGTAATTAATTCTGTTGTTAAGTAGAACCATACAAAGAGTTAGGACAGTGGTTCTCAGCCTTCCTAATGGTGTGACCCTTTAATACAATTCCTCCTGTTGTGGAGACCCCCCCCAAAATAAAACTATGTTGTTGCTTACTCATAACTAATTTATACTACTGTTATGAATCAATATAAATTTCAGATATGCAGGATATCTGATATGTAACAACCGCCACCCCCAAGAGATCATATCTACAGATTGAGAACCACTGATTTAAGAGGCCATAAGTCCTTTATATGATCTATCTATACTATTTACATATTTTTTTGAAGCATAAATTTTCATATCAGTGTTGCCTGATACCACATTTCAGGCTTCTGTTTCTGAAATCTTGGAATGATATCCAGTAGAGGTAACATTTTTAAGATTTATTTTTATTGGGGAGAGGTATGCTACTTGTGTGTAGGTACCGGGAGGCCAGAAAAAGGACATCAAATTTGGGTCTGGAGTAAAGGTATTTGGGAGCTATGGTGGATGCTAGTAAACAAACTTGGGTCCTCTGGAATAGCTGGAAGCGCTCCTAACTATTGAGCCATCTCTCTAGTTCTGGGGATAGCTTTTAAAGCCAACTTTCAAACCAACTTTCAAACATCCCAGAATATCTGAAGGTCCAGGATTACACCCAATTTTAAGAACTGAAACCTTTTTCTCCTGCTAGGATACTTTCAATTTATCAAGTCTTTTACAATCAAAATAGGAATAACTGATACGCTATTACATATTAACTTAAGAGTTCTCCTTTGTTTCTTCCTGCATTTAAGTTAGAATTAACAATTTGAGAGACTTTAAAATAGATTGCCTTTGTCTATATTCAGATCATCTTTTCTGAGGTGTCTAGTATTTGCTTATCTACTGAAATTGAAGCCTTCCTTTTCATCATTTCGTAGGTACCATCATAGTTTGTATTCCATATTTGTCAGTTTTGCAGAGTCCTCGGAGCCAGTTGGTGAAAGTATTTACAAATGTGAAGAGTCCAAAAATAATCCAGTCCTTTCTTAACCTCTGTTCATTAAAGTAAATAGTATAGCTTATATAATTAGCTTTCTAGGAGGTTATATCCTTGTGAAGTCAATTTTCTGTAATACCCTCACATACTGGCATTTTAGTGATGCTAAATTTTGACTACCTTTTAAAAATTGTGCTCATTCTTAGACTTGTTAAATCTATCTGGTTTTTTTGTTTTGTTTTGTTTTCAGAATTTAGAAACCTGTCTCAATAATCATTGGGAATCAAACATCAAGAGGTTTTATCTATAAAAGTTTAGTGTAAGAATTATAGCAGTTTTACCATCTCTTAATAGCATATCAGGAAGATAAAGGAGTGCTAGAAAAAGAACATTTAGACTAAAGGGAGGAAGCCAGACTGCTTATAAAAATTTGCCTTAGGGATAAGCACTTGAAGTGTTTTGTCTTCATGAAGAAATGGGTTAAAACTCTGGGAAAAGATAACAAGATACATAACCCACATAATTGAAAACGATGGCTCCTTTATAATATGCAAGCAGTTTCCACTTCACAAGGAGAGTTGGAGTCATTGGTCAAAGCTACTCCAGAAGGTAGTTTTCTTGGTCGAAAAGTAGATATAGTTTGGTATTAGAGTTAGAGAACTGAGGAAAAGGAGCATTCCAGTTAGAGAAACAGTACTGTGGATCATTGTAAAGATACAGAGCTTACTTAATATGTGTGGGTTAATATAGTAAGAGTGGTTAAATTGGACTTACCAATATAAAAGCAACATAGAAGAGGAGGTTGATTGAACAGAGAAAAAATATGATTGTCTGGGATTAGGAATCAATCAGTAAGATCTTACAGTTCATGGATTATAAGCACCCAAAGGACTTGAAAAACCCAGTTGACTGAGGAAATGCTTATATTATAGGTTGCATTAGCAAAATAATTAATTTAGAAAGTACATATATAGATGAGGTTTATGGTTTTAACTGTTTTATGGATTAGTCATCAGACCATTAGATCCAGGTATACAACTGCATGGAGAAATAAGATGTATTTTTCTTCTGTATTTAAAGTCCAAACTTTAAAAGAGGCCAGGATTCCAAGGAACAGAGTAGGAAAAGAAAGGGCTGAGCCAGAACTATAAGCAGTACCACCTAGCATTTTGAGATCAGAACAGAAATAGTATGAAAAAGGATTTAGAAATGGGAACTTTCTGGGAATATTGCTTCCTAACAAAAAAAGAAAAAATGTTTGCATCTGCTCGTAGGTAGAGTGTCTGCTTGCTGGAGTTTTAACTATAAGCTTACTTTCAGTTTTACTGTAGTTCATTTAGAGCACTTGGTATACTGATACCTGTTTTCTGCACATCAGTAGACTTCAGAAATGACAATCAGAAACTGTTTAGCAACTTACCAGGCTAAATGGTTTTGTTTCTTCCTTTACCACCTGTCTTTGTTTAAATTACTAAACAAATCATCCATCCTACTTACAAGAGATCATGGTAATTATGTTCAGAGTGAAGTTTTAGGTAAATTAAGGAGGTATTTATTATTCATATGTTTCTCACCAAATTTTAAGAGAACAAGAACTTTAAAGACTGGAAAACTGTAAATTCACTAACCTACAAAATCTAGAACTTTACAGCAGAGATTTGTTAGGAGAACCCTCTTAGTGTTGACTCAGAATAAGAGAAAATTTAAATGCACCCTAAAATTTTTACTAAAGTAAAAAGAAAGGGTGCCTTTCTTTTGTTGTTCTGTTTTTCCATTGTATTCATCAACAGTTTAAGATTTAGGTTCATACTTTAATATATTTAAACTCAGGTACAGTTTGTAAGCCTTTTGAGAAGAAAGAAATATCACATGAAATTGTAATTCTTTTTAAGATTTGGAGCAGTGGAAGAGATTTAAACTGTAGCTGGTGTGTTCTTTATGTGTCTGCACACACATGCTCATACTAATATCGCAAATAAGTCGTTGAATATTTTGGTTTTGGTGATCAATAAAGAGAACTTTTAAATAAATGCTGTGGATTACCAAAAATTAGTTTCTATGTTTGGATTTTTAGTTTGGTATTTCTAAAATAATTGTTTTTAGAAGAAATACATTTTAATAGAAGAAAAGAATTGCAGTTTATTATCCTTTACCTGATATCCTTAAAAATAATATGTTTGTTATGACAGTTTTTCTCTTCAGAATTTGAAGATTCATTATTATAAATATGAAGAGCTTTGTAGGATGCTACTGGGGTTTTTTGTTTGTTTTGCTTTTGGGTTTTTGTTTTTTTTTTAGCTTTTTAATTCTATAGTATTTGAGTCAAAAATAATGGTATCTTCTATATTAAAAGTGTGTGTGCAGATAGTATGACTGTCACTGTCCATAGTTACTTATTTATACATACTTAAGTATGTAATATACTCAAGTGTATATTGCATCAGACATGGAGGCGCAGGCCTTTAATAACAACATTCAGGAGGCTGAGACTGGTGGTTCTCTCTCAGTTTGTGGCCAGCAACTTCCAGGACCACCAGAGCTACACAAGAACCCTGTTCGCAAAGGAAATCAACAACTCAGAGTTAAATATATAGTTTCCCATTAAGAAAGTATGTAGTTTCTTTACTTATTCTTGAGTAGTATATGCCCTCTGTTTACTTTGTTATTCAATTTTATCCAATTTCAATTTTTTTATTTTGTTATTACATCCTTTATAAATGTGTATAGGACTGGGGGATGTGACTTAGTGTTAAGGATGATTTTGTGTCTAATATATGTGAGGCTCTGAACACAATCTTTATCACTGGAAAAGAAATAAAAGGAGGGGGGGATGGGCAAGGGAAATGACTCAGTGGGTAATGTTTACCACATAAGCTTGAGGATCTTAGTTTGATTCTCCTCATTCACACTTTGAAGGGGGTGGGGGAAAAAACAGGAACAGCAACACACACCTGTTCAATTCCAGCACTGGAGAGGATCCATAGAGCTTGAAGGTCAGCCAATGAGAAGCCCTAGTTCAAAATCTAAGGTGGAGAACTGATTGAGGAAGACACTTGATTCCTCAACACATATGACATATACATACATGTTGACACAAAAATAAAAAATGTCTATCAGCATGTAGAAGCTTTTTTTCACTGTGTCATATTAGATCAACTCTAACATTTATTGTAATTTCTATGTTCATTTCTGGGAACATGTGGTCTTCTGCTTTTATTCTATCAGGACTATTTAGATTAATTGCTTATCTTAGATATTTAAGTTCATATTCCTAGTACATAATCTATGGAAAAACTATGTGTAAAAATATAGGTAACTGAACAGCAATGAATTTTATCTACATTATTTATTATTTATGGGTAGTCGTATAGAATGTTTGGAATACTTTAATGGTTTATACTTGAAGATGGATTTGTATATGACTCTGAAGATATTTTTTCAAGTGGCAAACAAAAGGTTAGGGATGTGGCTGTTAGTGGTAGAGCATTCACCTACTCAAAGTCCTGGCTTTAACACCTAGTATGTCAAGCGATTTTCACAAAAAGTTACTTGAGGAATTCTTAACAAGCTTATTATTCAGTGTCTATCACTTTTCAAATTAATACTTGGAAATTTTAAGCCATTCACCTGTACCTTCCTACTCATTGTTTTGTTCTGATTTTTTTCCCCCCGTTTTGTTTGTTTTTCATAAAGGAAAGTGAGCTAAGTGATGATAAATATAAACTTGGTTATTGACTTGAAACTTTGAAAAGTATGTTGTCAGTTAAGTGGGATTTCTCTTCCTGACAACAGAAATATTGTGAGATCATGGTTGATAAAGACTTCTATGTAAGCACCCATAAAAGGAATTCTAATATTAAATTTTCAAAAACCCTCCGATTAATCTTTATTCATCAATAAGTACTTCAGCTAATTTATTTTAGAATAAGACTTTTCTACCATTTGGAACTAAATGATTTGAAGTAACTTTTCAAATACAACCCTGTTCTATATGATAACTAATTCTTTAAAATGTGTGCTTAAAGGAAAAAATTGAAATGGAATTGTATTTCTTAAACATAGTTTTTAGACTCTGGGATTATATTTGTATGTTTATTTATTCTTCTACTATAAGCTTATCAATAAAAATAACAATTTGCTTTATGTATGGCTAGTTTAATTCTGTGTTCTAAAGCCTCCTAGGCACTTACTGTAATAATGTGTGTTAGTTAGCAGTCCCTTTAACAAAGAGTCAAGCAGATTGCTCATTAAATGACATTAAGCCTTCTAGACAAACAAATTACCAGTGCTATCAATACACATTTCAAGAAGCATTTAGTTTATTAAATAGGACTACATGTTTTATCTTCTTGAGAGATTTTTCCCATGACAAGAGTAAATCATCAAAATTAGACACTTTAAAAATACTGATTTTGATTGCTAGGATTATAACTAAGAATTTTCAGAGACATTTGGTGATAGTTGATAAAGCAGTCACAGCTTTGGATAAATATGGATTTTTGCCTTCACCAGGTGATTTCATTATAAGTTTATGCATTCAGGGGAAAAAATCCAATTCACATAATTTTAATGAAGTCAATGTGTTGTGAGATTACATTTGGAAAGATTGTATTTGTAAATAGTCATGTATGATAGAAAAGTTGCATTCAAAGGTAAAATCTATGTATGGTAATACACCTCATACACTTAGGTAAGATACCTTAGATAGTTGCAGAGTTTCCTTTCCAAGACTGTCTGGAGTTTTAAACATACTGATCTTCCTCAATAATGGGTCTCTTTCTTTCTCCCTCCTCTTTGCTCCCCACCAATCCACCCATTCATTAATTAAATTTAGAGTATAATTTAGCTAAAATTCTATCCACAACTTTTGCCTTTGCTGTGGATCACCGATTTTTAATGATGTCATTCTTTAGGGATTGAAATAGATGTCCATTAGGAAACTTTCTGGCAAAAAGAAATTTAAGATACTCTTAACGAAGTAGTTTTGGCCATTTTAAAATATTTCTCCAGGTTTTTTGTTTTGTTTTTTCTTTTTTTCTTTCTTTTCTTTAATTTTTTTTTTCCTCCTTTACCCAGATATTTCCAGGACCACTGTTGATTAATTCAGGATATACTATTTTTTGTACATAAAGCATGTGATGAAATTTGTTCTTACCAACATGTCTACTTTAAAAATTGGGAGTATAGACAGAGATGTCAGAATAAACATGGAATGCTGTCTCAAGTGTTGAAGTGATCCATGCAGATTTTTATGATTTTGCCAATTTTGCTGGATTAGAAACATCCATGGATTTGGGCCAGAGAGTAGTGCTCCAGTGCATTCTATAGTGTTAAATAAAAACTGTCTATATCAGTTTGTATGGTGTTAAATCAGAATTTCTGGATCATGATCTTAAACTTTTAATTGGTTCCATTTCTATTTGACTCTTCACTGACAAGTATTCTGGTGGCCCGAAACTCCATGTTGGAATTTTAAGTTTTAGTCAAATCAAGTATTTCAAATTATTTTACATCTAAAAATATCATTTGTGTAATCATGGTAAAACATGAACCTTTGCTATAAACGATTTTAAAGGCTATTTGATTACAGCACTTATTTACTTAAACTCTTTGCTAGAATTTTTTTTAGAATTCAGCATCGGAGGAGGAATGTGACATAATAATGATCGAAAGCCGAAAGTTTAAAAGTTGTGATGCCCTCACATGGTGGAGGGTTATTCTAGCTTCTAAGGACTGAATGTTGTCCACAAGAGTGTCTCATCAGGTCATAAATTGGTAAGACTTAATGGATTAGATTTTATGTATTATACCTGATGTTATTGTATTGAGATGACTATATGAACAAAATGAGCACGTTGTGTAATTAATAGTATAAAATATAAGTTAAACTTAGAATTTTAAATACTTGGATTATGTAATAATTTCAAAGTCTCACAAAGTACAAGGCCCTGTCTCTGTAGTATTTAATAAATAAAGCAGTTTAAAAAAGAAAGTGAAATCCTGTATAATAGTGACACTAAATATTTTTGTTGCATCTGTCACAGATACTTACAGTATAGTAAAAGCCCAAAATACTTTGCAGCTATTTTTCCAGGAAATATTTTAGAAGTAATTTTTTAAAGGAATATATCCATTTTCTTCATAAAATACTGTATACATTTTATTTCTTTGGAGGATTTTACTTTCTTGATAAAGGCCATCTTTGTTTCTAAACACAGCCAGTTTTTTCCCATTTTAATGTTGAAAATACTTATAATGCCAGTGTCATATGAAAACAATATATTAGATGTCAGTATACTTTTTTATATCCTGAAAATTAATTTCTTTCAGAGTTTTCTGCTTAGAAAACAACTTGTTTTATGTACCTTCCTTGGTTTGTTTTCTAAAGCTGTGTTTTAATGAAGTGGGTTTTTAGTAGGAGTTAGGTTAGGGTAAATAAGATTTTTTTTTTTTTTAAATCGGAAGTTCATATTTTGAAAATGAAGGGAAAAAAGTATGGGCTAAATTTGATGTCCATAATTAAATAGTTAAAGAACAAATGTTCTTATTGAGGTATGGTATACAAACACTACAAAGCTATCATGAAGTATTTGGAATTATTTTCTAAGAAAGCTAAAAGGTGTGGATTGATACTAAGCAAGCCACTGTAGCTGTTTCAGCTTTGTATTCAAGCAGACATAGGTCTTTGTCCTCTATCCCCTTAGCCACACTCATGCCTAAACTTCTTCTCAGTAATATCCTCAAGTTGTTTCTAGTGTGGTTTTTATACCTACTCTGTAAACTGAAATTTCTTCAAGTAGTAATCATGAGAGTGGGAAGAAATAAAACAAAGTACATTCTTTATTATTCATATGCTTCTTTTTTCATTTTTCTATAAAAATCTACCTAACTCAATCAGAAATATCAATTTCTCTACAGTATGTTTTAATAATTAAAAACTGAAAATTGTATGAAATTTTAGAATTTGGGTGAATTACACCCATCTTATATAAAAGTTTAGAGCATTCATCAGATCTTCAAAAATAGTTACTATCAATACTAAATGTTTGGCTCTGCTTGGTGGCATGTGCCTTTAATCCTAGCACTCGAGAGTAAGAGGTAGGCAGATCTCTTGAGTTTATCCTTGTCTATATAGCAAGTTCCAGGACAGCTGCAACTACATAGTGAGACCTTCTCCAAAAAATAACAAGCTAACAAAATGAGTGAGTTTTGTTTTAAAAGGCAAGCCTTGTTAGTCACCTAAGTGCATGATTTACAAGAGGAATTTTTAACAAGTGCATTGATCCTACTGATTTTCACTGATAACTGATCTTGACAGAAGAGTGATAGAACAAATCAGAGCTCATACTGCTAGGTGTGGTGGCACATGCCTTTAATCCCAGCACTTGGGGATTTGAAGTCAGGACCTCTGGAAAAGCAGTCAGTGCTCTTAACCTTTGAGTCATCTCTCCAGCCCCAGGGAGGCTGTTTTAAAAAGAAGCAGAGTCAGGCAGGTCTCTGAGTTCAAGCCCAGCCTGCTCCAAGGATCAAGCTCCAGGAATGCCAGGATGACACAGAGAAATCCTATCATTTTGTTGGGGTAGGAATTCTTATACTGCCCTTGTTTAAGTTTTGATTCGGTTTCTCTACAGACTAGTTGTGTTTTTGCTACTATTAGTTAGATATATAGCTAACTTAGTTTTTTTAAAATCATAATTATATAGACATCTATCAGTTTCCCTGATGGGTAAGGCTCCTTCTTTCCACCTATAGAAGGCCATTATTAAAAGTGTGTACCATCGGGTTGGGGATTTAGCTCAGCGGTAGAGCGCTTGCAAGGCCCTGGGTTCGGTCCCCAGCTCCAAAAGAAAAAAAGTGTGTACCATCATTCCTATCAAATTTTCTTGGTTTGCAGAGAAGGAAATTGAAGCATGGAATGATTAAATGATTTATTATATAGTCATTAAATGGTGGCACTAGGAGTCACATTTAATTTTCATTGGAATATATATAGGTTCTCAGTATGCCAGCATGGAGAGTACCCTAGATAACTTGGTAGATAAGTTTATATTAAACAAAATTATGAATACATAATTTTAATCCACATTGAACTTGAGTAGAAAATTACCATTTAAACCGTAAGGTATTTTCCAAAATATATGTCAAGAATTGTATAGTGTCACAAAATTTTCGCATTAGGAAACCTTCTGTTCAAGTTTAATGCTTATTATTAAGCAAATAAATGTCTATTGTAATACTTTTTACCAAAAAAGTCTTCAGCCCACAAGATAGAGAGGGTGAAGGTGTTTGACACCAAACCCAATGACCATAGTTCAATCCCCATGATCCATATAAGGGTGGAAAGGAGAAAACCAACTCCCACAGGTTGTCCTCTGATCTCCACATGCACATTGTGGTATGTTCATATGTGCACATACACACACACTAAATTAAATAATGTGAAACATTAAATTAAAATCTTATTAGAATAGTATTAAATGAAATTATTAAGAAATTTACTCTTTAATAATCAAGTTTTATAAATAGCAAACAATAAGGATGCTGGTTTTTTGTTTTGTTTTGGGTTTTTTGTTTGTTTGTTTGTTTGTTTGTTTTTTAAGATTGATTTTCAGATCCCATTACAGATGGTTGTGAGCCACTATGTGGTTGCTGGGATTTGAACTCAGGACCTCTAGAAAAGCAGTCAGTGCTCTTAACCTTTGAGTTATCTCTCCAGCCCCCAAGGAGGCTGTTTTAAAAGCTCTAATTGCATATATTTCCTAGGATAGTGGGAAATACATGGGTGAGAACTTCTTACTTTGTGAATTTTTACTTTGTTATAAATAATTCCATAGAGAAATTTATTTGTACTTCTGAAACATTTATTAAGCAAAGTTTCTTTGAGATATATAAGCATTTAATCGTTATATATGATTTACATATATCTTTTTGGTTTTAATTTTTACATCTCATGGAGCGTCAAGCTTTATAACTTTTTATTTATATCTTAAATATAGAGAACTATTAAACATTTTAAAGTTCTGTGTGCTGAATGTGACTTAAAGCCAGTCATAGTGAGATACATCTCTAATCCTAGCACTTACAAACCAGAGGCAGGAGAATTGAAGAGTTTGAGGATAGTTAAATTTGATGAGACCCTGTCTCAAAACAGTAGAACTGTTAATATAGCTTTATGATATATTGATTGCCTTAAAGGTCCAAAGTTTTGGGTTCAGTCTGCATCACTGCATAATTGGAAGAGAGAGGGAGGGAAGGTAAAGTTTAATCCAAAGTGATGCTGGTTAAAACAAGTCAAGTTAAAAATCAAAAGACATTGCAGTTACTTTGACATTGCTTGCAGATAAACTATTCAGTGCTACACTTAAAGGTATACAAACAACTTTCAACTTTATATCTAATCAGAATATGAAAATCTTTAAAGTATTTTTGAGAATACATTTATGCTTTATCTTTATTAGTAATATTTTTATGTTTTCAAAAATAAAACTATGGAAATTTTAGACAAAAAAAAAGAAAAGAAAAAAATTGCACCTAATCTAACTTTCTAGCACAATTACTGTCCCAGTCCTTACATATTCCCCTTTAGAGTTATATGTATAAATACATACACACACATGCATACATGCATGTGCATGCACATATACTCACGTAAACACATAATGAGTGTATGTACTAATAGTGGTAGCTGTGTAACTTTTCAGTACTTTTTAAGCTAATACAAAGTAAAACTCGTATGTGATAGTAAATTTCGTTTGCTGTTGTGACAAAATACTTGAGAAGGTAATTTAAGGGAAGGCTTATTTTGGCTCACAGCTTCATAGATCTCAATCCAAGTTGTGGTTTTGGATAGAGAGAGAGATAGAACATCATAGTGGAAAGTGCATAGAGGAGGAAACTAGCTTATCTTGTACCATCAAGGAAGCAGTGAGCCTGTAAGAAAAGTGTGAAAGGAAGGGTCTTGCACATAAAACAAACTCATCAATATCATATCCCTATAATCTGTCTCTTCCAACTAGGTTCTGCCTCCTAAGAGCCCATTAGAGCACCCTCATGATGTAGTCACCTCTCAGCAGGGTCTAAGCCTTTGGGAGACCCTTTATATCCAAACCGAATTGCTCTGCCTCAGTCTCTAAAAACTTGTGGCTGTCTCTAATGCAAAATTAATTCAGTAAACATCAAAGTTCCACCATTATCCCACAGGCAGAGTTCCTCTAAGATTCCAGGCAAATTCATACCCTATTAGACTGCATTAAAAACAAAACAAGTTAATATACTTCCAGTTTGCCCACAGTATAAACATTGCCATTCCAATGGTGAAGGACACATAGACATGAAGAACTGAACAAAACAAGAAAGCCCCCACAGTGGACATTAAATCCTCTAGCTCCTTGTGTGGCATCTGTCACATACAGTGGTATGATGTACACACTCATGCACTTAGCCCCCACCCCTCTGGCCTTGCTGGTTGCTTGCCACACCCAGCCTCTCTCTGGTCTGGCTCTGTTCGTTTGCCTATAGCTTTCCTTGGCTAATTTATGTTCTTGTCATCTCTGACTTTCTGGAACCTTCATGTCAGCTCCGGATAACTTTTGCACAGCTTCACATAATTGCCCTTTCCAGGGGGCTTTGAGATTCTAATCTTACTACATATTTCCTGGCTTTCAAGACTTCCTTTGGATATCAGTGGACATTTTTGTGGCCCCTCAATGTTTGAGATCTGCATGACTACAAAGTCAGCATCATGGGGTTGGGGATTTGGCTCAGTGGTAGAGCGCTTGCCTAGGAAGCGCAAGGTCCTGGGTTCGATCCCCAGCCCTGAGGAAAAAAAAAACAAAGTCAGCATCATTTAGATGATAACAAAAAGATGATTACTACCACAAAGCACATATAAAAGAATGGTAACTGCACTTCAAATTCTGTGAAAATACTGAAGAAGGTACATGGTCTAGTTAGCTGTTCTTATAGCTGTCCTAATTATAAATGTAAGCTTCCATTTGTTGTCATATAAGTTATAGTGCTAATATAACCATAGTTCAAAATGGTAAGGAGGTATTGCTTAAAAGAAATCACAATTTTAATTTTAGAAATCACAAGAATGTCCTCTCTTTGTATGTAGTTGTTGATTGTACAGGGACTTCATAGGGTTATTTGTGCTCAGATCTACTAATGTAGAGAGTAAAGTATCTTGGAATTTCTTCATGCTCCAAAATCTCTTTACTAAGAACTCCCATTTGTTATGAGGCATTTTAAAAGCATTATGAATCATCTTTATCTCATCTAACCAAATCTTTGTCCTGCTCTGCTCACCTTCAGAATAACTTGATTTCTTTTACTTCCTCTTAGACACATTTCTGATCAATCCTTTGATTGGTCAGTTGAGAGGAATTCATGGATAGGTATTTATGAAATACGATTATGAAATTCATATCTTCACTATATTGACCTCTGAACCTATAATTATAATGTGAAAAGTCTTCATTATCTGAAAGATTAGGAATTTTCTGTACAACCGTTCATTCCTTTATCGCCATGCTCAGGATAGAACTACTGTTTTTATGAGACCCTTCTAGTCATTTCTAATCATTTAAATACCTGATAAGTTTCTTATATCTTTGTCCTGGCAAGCTCAACATAGCACCAGTTCAAACTGATCTTTACAAGTGTTAATTAGGTAACACATTAAATATTATAAGCTGTGTTTCATAGTTTCCTTTGGAAATTCATTAAATATTAGTTATATACAGAGTGTATAATAAGAAGATCCCTGAGCTGGATAGTTCCTACTGTCACGGTTTAAGTTAAGAGGCAACATTTGATAAAGAGAACAAACAAAATCGAATGGTGAAGAATCGGAAGACTATTGATAAGACAGAGGTAGCTAATGTAGGCCTGAAAAGAAAGGTCCCATCGCAGAAGACTTATCTTTTTATCTAAATTAGTATAACAAATATCAGATCATGATAGAGATTTAGGATTCATCATAAAGACTTTATATAAAGCAGAGGCCCATAGGATGATTCAGTGAATAAAGGTATCTGCTGCCATACCTGACAACTCGTTCAATTCCTGGACCCCACATGGTAGAAAGAGAACTAATCAAATCCAGATCTCACAAGTCGTCATCTGACTTCTTACAGACACACCCCATATAATACATTAATTAATTAAGCTGATGTGAACAGCTATTATGACATTCTGCCATGTGACTTATCTAAATTTTACTGTTACCTCCAGTATACCTCACTATCATTTCAGAAATATGATCGAGCTTTAAACAAGAAAGTTGTTAGTAGTTAAAAGCTGACCATTTTTGTATCATTTTTCTTTAATGGGAAAACAAAATTTGAAACCCTTGTATATTTTCCTAGTGCAGTTTTTCTAGTGCCTTTATTGTTCCGCACTAGACACCTAACTATGAAAGTTTAGAGCAGTAAAAGACTAGGATAATAAATGATTTAAGCAAAGCAGCACTGTATCCCAATGTTGCTGGATTGTTTGTTATTGTTGTCATTTTGTAATATTTATTGTTGGAATTTCACATAACACTAAAAAAATGCCTGGGGTATTTTGAGTTATACTTTTTGCAAAGTTTATGTTAAATTGATTCTGCTACATTCCAGTAACCATTGGTGTTTTTTTTCCACAGTAACTATATTTTATTTCATACTGTTAAACTCTGATAATCTAAGGATTAGATAGATTTATTACTGTATAGTTTATATAAATGCTTATAAGCCTTAATATAAATTTCAATATCAGGTTAATTTTATTGTATCTATTTGGGGATTGTATGAAGTCTTAAAATTTGTCTAACAATATAAAAAAAATCTAGTAGGCGATAATTAAGATTGTTTAAAATTCTTTGGAATAACAGTAAACATGTTTTTAATAACTAATCATAATTAATTTCTTAATATTTCATGGCCTCAGGACCTTAATTCTTACTTTGTAGTTTAAGATAATTTTAAAAAGCTGGTCTTACCAGAGTCAGAAGACAAGGTAACTGTATCAAACAGTAGAATGAACTAATTGAATCATGTATTTTCATAAGACCCCCTTGACAGGCTTCCATTAACATAATTCAACTGTGATCCCCACTTTACAGATAGAGATGGTCATAGTGTGTTAACTCTCTAGAACACACCCCTTTAGTAAATGGATAGAATTTAGATGTAAAAACTGGAAACCGAAAGAGGAAAATTCCATGTTTGAAGCTAACCTGGGTTATGTAGCAAGGTCCTATCTTGAACAAAAGAAAGAAACTTTTCTTAATTCAAAAGCCTATGCTCTTAAAAGTGCAATATTCTTTGAAAATTCAGTTTTTGACTCAGACAATAGATGAGAGAAGATGTTTTACCTCCTAGAATGGCTACCCCACCATGAAACAGAGAAAGGGGACTTTAGTAGTACTGAAATGGTGGCCTAAACAGCATTATGCTTAACCTGTGCTCTTTTATTTGTTGAAAGTGTTTGTTTATTCAGAGTTAAGACTGTAATTTTTACACATCTCAACTGTAAAACATTGATTCGTTTATTAAAAACTAAATTGGTTTATTAAAACCCAAAGAAGCACAATGTATTGGTACACACTAGAAATCACAGCACTCCAGAGGAAGAAGGGGGAGGATTGCAAGTTTTAGACCAGCCTGTGCTACATGAAGAAATCCTAAGTAAAATAAAGTGAACGGATATTCCCCCCGATAAAAAATACTGTTCATTTCCTTAAGGAATAATGCCTGTTTGGTGATATTATTTTAACCCAAACAAGAAGCAAGCAATTACATATTCAGAACTCTTTAAGATATTCTCTTATGCTTCTGGGTTTAATCCAGTTTTGAAACAATCCCTTGACAAATTACTACCCTGTACTTCAGATGGGGATAGGTAATGAATGAAGGAACATAAAGTAGCAAAGAAAAAGATTAGTAACCTTTGAATGTGATTTAGCTGTGGGATCTTAGTGCCTTTTTTTTTTTTCTCATTTGTATTGTCCATAGAGTTAAGAGTTTTTTTCTAGAACACAGATTTAAATAACTTTTCTGTCAAGAAGTGAACATAACTAAAAATAATAGCTATAAAATGGGTAAGAACTATGTACTATTATATGTTACTATTACTTGAATTTCACTTTATTTTACAAAGAAGTAGTTTGATTTCCATTTTGGTCAAGCTTCATATAGAAATGGAATTGAGAGGATCTGTTCAAAAATGGCTTTTAAGCTGAAAGAAACAGTATTTTAGGTTCTTGAGAAAGGAGATAGTTTGAGGCTATTGAATAAATAGTATTTCTAAAAACTATATATGCTTTCTCAAGCCTATCTTACTCCATAACATTTTGTCTTTGCAGTGTACTTCCCATTTTATCTTAACTCTGAGCGTGGTCATTTTCCTCCACAGGCCGAGTTAGCTACCACATTCTTAGAACTCTCAGATCTAGAGCTCTGGCCTGAAAGTCCTCTGAAGTTCTAGGTACCTACTGTATGTCTTCTTTCTGTATTTCTCTGCCAGGGTTCACATTCAGGTGAGACCTAAACTCATTTAATCCCTTTTCTACTTTATCTACAAATCTTGCTACCTTTATTATGACACACTACTAGTATTGAATTCCAGATACTCCTAGTCTCTGTCCCCTGCCTCTTTGCATTTCTTTACAATAGAGTCCATTTCCCTCTTCATCTGCTTGATCTTTCATGGTCTCTGTGTTTCAGTTATAAAATTCTCTTTAATCTTAAAGTACACAGTACTGTTTTATACCTATGAATATCTGCTTCTACTCTCTTTAACTTTTTTTCTACCATTCATCTTATTACCAATTCCTACACAGAGGGAAAGAAACAATATTTGCATGGTGATACTACTTCATAAAACTCTAAAACCAATATATATCTAATAAGAGTAATTTGCTAAAGGACAAATGACTTGAGGTAAAACCAAGCTACACGGTGTATTTATTAATTCCATATCTAGTGATCCTACTAACCCTGGATGCTGCCAAACTTTTTTTTATAATCAGTGCTCTTTGGTTGGCATTCTTGGTATAGAAAAGGCAGAGTATGTATTATCCCAAAAGTTGTCTTCTCACCTTGACCATAAACCATTGTGTTCTCATAGGCAGAAAATAAACAAATCAATGTAATTAAAGATTTTTCTTTTAAATATTTTCACTTGTTATATGTATGGATGTTTTTACATTCATGTCTATATGTGTATCATATGTATGCCTGATGACCATGGAGGTCAGAAGATATCAAATCCCTAGAACTGGAGTTATAGACAGCACCATGTGGGTGCTGGGTATTAAACCTGGGTCCTCTGCAAGAGCAAGAAGTACTCTTAACCACTAAGCCATCTCTCCAGTCCCCCCTTTTACTTATTTTTATTTTGTATGTATGAGTGTTTGTGTGCATGCTTTTATGAAATCAATGTAAGATTTTAAAATGGCAAGTATTTAGCTTCAAAATACTCTTAAAAATGATAGAGATTCAGAGCTATTTCCATATTCATTTAGTCTGAATGTAAAATGATAGCGTTGTCGATGTCTACTATCTAGGAAGAATTATCATAAAGAAAGTTACACAGTAAATGCAGCAAACAGTTTGGGAAGTGATATTAAATTGTATACTTAGAGAAAGAAGCCTCAGAATTAGAGCACAGCAAGTGACACAGGATTCAAGTATACATTTTTTAAAATTAAACCTTTATAGAAGAGAGAACCTGAGCTGAGAGAGAAAAAAAAATTAGCCCACAAGTACTTGGGGAGAAAGAGATAAGCAAAGAGTAGGAGTTCTGGAGAAAGCTCTGTAATAGAGCACTTGCCAGGCATGCAGAAGACACTGGGCCCCAGCCTTGGCACCAGGAAAAAAAATAGGAGTAAAGGAACTTAGGAGAGTTTAATGAAATGAAGAATTTCCAATTTAAAATTTGATGAGGTGTTTGAGATCTGAAAGAACTAAGGACTACATATGGTAATTCAGTCCTGTGATCCTGATGCCCTGGATGTGGAAGCAGAGGATCAAGAGGAATCAAGGCCTGGGGCTGGGCAGTGAGCACACTGCTGAAGAGCAGTGGTTGCCCTTTCAGAAGATGAGGCTTCAATTGCCTGCCCCTACATGGTAACTCAAAACCATTCTCCTAACTCTGGCTCCATGGGAATCTGGCACCCTCTTCTGGCCTTTTTGGCCATGCATGTGATGCATAAACAAACATACATATAGGCAAAACACCCATACATATAAAATATACAAAGTGTAAAGTTGGGATGATGAGACAGCTCACCAGGTAAAGGCCAAGCCTGAGTTCTATATTCTGCAATTACACAGTAGGAGAGAATCAGCACCTGCAAGTTGTCCTTTGTCCTCAGCATGAACATAAAAGGCTAAAAGTTAGCCTAGGCTAATGAGCTACTACCTAAAAAAATGAAAAAAAAAATTTTTTAAAGTTACCTTTTGAAATAAATGTAAGGGGTTTTCATTGATAGCCTAGTTCCTTTTGCAGGGAGAGGAGCCATCTTGTTGTCACTGCTGAGAATCCCCAAGCTATTTGGACATGGCTATTTGCAGGTTATTTTTAGGTCCTAGTACTGTTTGAAGTTTTATTCTGTTCATGGTTTCTAAAATGAAACAGGAATCTAAATGAACTTTTACATTTGTATGTACTTACTTCTACACTCTTTTCCACCATGGTTTTTCTCGATTGTATTTGCTTCCACAGATGCATACCATGAAAACTGCCTGTGAAGGTTAGGTAATGAAAAAATACTATCATTTCCTCTTAGGAAGGGAAGAGGATTGATCTCTACTATCAAATGCCTGGCTCTTAATGTTTCCTTTCCTAAGTGAAATCTTTTAACTCCTTAGGTATTTATGATATATAAGAATTTTTACTGTTGGGCTTACGCCATTTTTTAATTAAAATTAATACCTTTGAGGAAATAGAAAGTAAGTATTGAACTATGTAGGTTATGCTCGGTTTTTGCTTTTAAGGTTTACCAATATTCTTACCAACTTCCACCCAGTAAACCTAAAGGATGGTGTTAAAATATAGAAGTACTCACTATGGTGTCAAGTTTTTTAATTAAAATTTAAGCCCCTTGGTGTGTAGCATTCACTTCTTAGTAGTATATCATCAAAACACCTAATTACGGCTGTGCAAACAGTAAAATGAAATCAAGAAAGCCTTTTTGAATGTAAGCACCCCAGCTTTAGTGAAAATGTCACTCTCCTCCCACCCCTTTCTCACACTTCCTTGTTTTAGTCTGACTCAGAAGGAAGAAATAATCTTTAAGTCTTCTCAAATCTTGCCAGATGTTAGTGGGATAAGAGGCAAGTAGAGGGTTCAGTTGGTAGGGTGATTGCCAGAGTTCTGAGCTTATCCCTGGTGCAACATAAAACTGGCATCATGGTGTATGCCATATCATAATGCATGCCATGTAGCCCTAGTTCTGGGAGGTGGAAGCAGGAGGACTGGGAATTCAGTGCCATCTCAACTACACGTGGAAAGGATGGAAGGGGTTGGGGGGGTATGGTAGTGAATAACATCATTCATCTTGAGAATAGATATCCCATGTTCTTATAACATTAAATTATTTAACTTCAAGTAATATTAACCCTTTTATTTGAATCATTTGGATACATTTCCTCAAGTATCACTTTATATCATTTTCAGTTTTCTAGACAAAATTCACACATACTCTTAATTTAAAAAATATTTAGTTCCACTAGTTTGTTTACATTTATTTATTTTGTGTGTGAATACACATGTGCCATGGGTACAGCTGTGGAGGTCAGAGAACTTGTAGTTGGTTCTGCCTTTCCACTCACTGGGACAAAGCAACGCCACAAAAAAACTTTATCAGAATTTTACTGACAGATAAAAGGATGACTCCACTAATCCCAAATATTGAATTGATAGAAAGATTCCGAAAAAAATACTATTAATCCTGGTTTTATCTTCTTACAACTAAGCTATTTTTGTTGTGTAAATAGACTGGACAGACAATGCTAACAGTAATGAGCTATCTTCTTAAGTATGTTCAACTCTCCTCAACTAAGGACCTAAGTCTTGCCAATCATAGATGTCACAGTAAGTCTATTTCATATATTTAATAAAGTGACTTATTCTGGACTAGTGAGATGGCTCAATGGTACAAGTATTTGCCTTGTAAACCTAAAACTTCAGTTCCATCCCTATAACCTACTCAGGAGGAGGAGATTCTCAGTTGTCTTGTCTCCACATGTGTGCCTGCCCTCACACATACAACAATAATAAAATGTTAAATGTCTGATGGCAGTGACTCAGTGGATATAGGTGCTGCTACCAAACTTAAAAACTGAGTTTGATCTCTAGGAGTTTGATCACACGGTAGAAGGAGGGAGTGTCCTCTCTCACGTTGTCCTCTGACTGGCATACAGACACATATACACACATTTTTTAAGTGGAAAAGGAAAAGCCCTATTTTGCAGGATGAAGTAATCCCTAGAGACAATAGACTCAATAGCTCCTCCTTTCCTTCCATCATTTCCCCATTTCCCGCTAGTTTTTTCTGTAGCCATCGACTCATGTCTTACATTTATGCTACACAAGGTAAATTAAGTCATTTTTGAATGTTTTTCCTATATTCTTCAACATATACTGAAACTAGTCATCTATCTCTGTTCTCCATTTGTCCACCTTTCCAGACATGCACCTTCTTAGTTTGTGTGGGTATGTTTATTTGGGTTCTTTGTACATTTGCACAGCATATACAAGATATATCACTTCTTTGTGTATGTGATAATATATTTTACACACAATAATTTTAAAGATGTTCTTCTGTACATTGTCCCCTCCTAAGTAAATAAAAAAAACACCCCCTGACCCAGAGATATGTACTGTTCAGTTAAATATATTGCTATGCTGTGAGAAAAACATTTCTCCGTGTTTGCTTTTTTAGAGATGAATACCATTCAGCTGTTATTTAACCATTTTTCCACTGATAGAACTCTTACTGTTAAAATAGTACTATAGTGCCTGGAGAAGCACTGGCTGCTCTTTCAGAGGACCCTGTCTTGATTCCCAGAACCTACATGGTAGCTCACAACATCTGTTACTCCAGTCCCAGGGATCTGACACCCTCTTTGAGCTTCCACAGGCACTGTGTACATACTCATACACATAAAGTAAACATAAAATCTCAAATAAGTGAATAAAAGTGCTGTAATGAGTGGCCTTGTAAGTTAGATGTGCTGTATTTGTACCTGAGAGATAAATTTTTAGATATAGGAATACTGGTTCAAACAGTGAATAAATAAAGGAGAGGGAAAATTGGGTTGAGTGTCTGAATTGAAAAACATTATGTTATGATTTTTTTCATGTCTTCTGGTTTTTGTTCTTTGTGTTGGTGTGTGCGTGCGTGTGCCTGTGCCTGCCTGCCTGCCTGTCCACATTCTTTGTTTTGTTTTGTTTTGGGAAACAGTCTCATGTAGACCAGTCTTGCCTTTCAAATATTTTTGTAAGCTGTCTATGTGAATTCTTCTTTCTGTTAGGCTCAGAATCTTTCAGATAGCTCTAAGTACTTTATATATAGGAAACTTATAAAAGACATATTTTCGCTTTTCTTTATGTTTCAGACATAATTAGACTGTTAAAAGTTTTTTATGAACCCCTTAATATAAATTACATAGTTGACTTTAGACAAAAGGGGGCTAAATTAAGGAAGGAACATTGAATTGATATATATATATATATGTATATATATATATGTATATATACACATATATGTATATATACAATTTATTTTTTACCATATGAATGTCTTTAATATTTTTACTATAAGAAATTTCACAGAGGAGATTTGTGAACTCACCAGTGTCTTCCATGAATAATCTTCTGTGACTATATTAATATCTACACTAGGAACCTAACATAGGTATATGTCTCCTTTTCTCCTTTTAAACATTTGCTTTTCTGGTCAGGAATTTTTTTTTTTTTTTGGTTTTTTTTATTTACATTTTCAAATCTTATCCCCTTTCCCGTGTTTCCTGTCTATAAACACCTATCCCATCCCCATGCCTCCCTTGTATGAGGGTGTTCCCACCCAGCTACTACCTTTCCGTTGCTTGCCCCAACAATCCCCTCCACTGGGGGATTAGCAGGACCAAGGGCTGGCCAGGAATTTGACCTAAAATTAGCTGATGAATTTTCTAAAAAAGAAAGTGAAGGATTAGTGAACAAAATTTTTATAGAAAATGCTAACAGTGAATATCAGTCTTTGCATAAATATTTACCTCAAAGGTTCCTTGTGAAAAGCATTTACATCTTTGTTAACTCTGGTTACTTGAGAAAATAATAACACCTAAAACTTATAATAGCCTTCATATCTGCTTGCTCAAGATAAATAATAGCTATAAAAAAGAATCACTTAACTGTGATCCAGGGATGGGAGCACATGTTTGTAATCGCAGTATTTATAAGACTGAAGGAAGAGGATCATAAGTTTGAAGTCAGTTTGGGATGCAGAGTGAGATCACATATTAAAACCTGCCCATTTTTTTTTTTTTTTTTTCTTTTTTTTTTCGAGCTGGGGACTGAACTAGGCCTTGTGCTTGCTAGGCCACTTCTACCTGAGCTAAAGCCCCAACCCGCCCCATTTCTTACTTTAGGTCACTACTAATGAAAATCTCAGTTGAACATTTTTCTGGGAGCTTTTAATCATTAAATTAAACACATTATTTGTTTTATATTAGTAGAATTTATGAATGCTTAGCTTAATTTACCCCTCAATCTGTGTGTTTTTGTGTGGGTGTGTATGTGCATGTGCATGTTCACTCTGTTTTGTTTTTCTAGGGATAAACCAAGGACTTGACATAGGTTAGATAAGCACTGTAATCACTTAGCCATAAGATTTTCTTCTTAAGACAGGAAATTAAGATTTGCATTTGCCTAGAGATTAGTTCTATGTGAATTTTATTTCTTTGGACTCCTTTCAGGGGAGGGGAGAATTAATTGCCCTTAACTGTTAAACTGTAAGTATTTTAGGCCCTTGTGAATTTGGAGAAATAATCTTCCATGGGAAGAGCACACGATTACCCAATACCAGAAAGCCTTGAAAACATGCATCCAAGCAAAACTATATGGACTACAAAGGTTGTACTTAGAATTATGTTTGTGTGTATGTATCTTTGTATGTAACAACATTAATTTTTTTAAAGGCCATGATTAAGCTGGGCATGTGGCTCATGCCTTTAATTCCAGCACTCAAGAGGCAAGAGTCAGGTGGAGGACACCCAGGACTAAACAGAGAAACCCTGTCTTGAAAAACAACAGCAACAACAACAAAAATAAATAAAAAAGAGGCCATGAATTTGGAAGAGAGCAGGGGGTGGGGCGGGCTTAAGAAGGGGGAAAAGGAGGGAGGAAATGGTGTAATTATAATCTTAAGAAATAATTTTTAAGTATTTAAGTATATTTAACCTTCAGTTTTGTAGAACTTTATGTTGATTAGACTTAGTTTGAATCAGCAACTTACAGTTGTTATTATCTCTCTTAAATAACTGCATTTCTTAAAAGACAGGCAAACTGCTACCTGGGTTTCAATTAATGTTTTAGTAATAATGCTATTGTTATATCTCTTCTATTGAGAAATGGTAGAAATAAAGCTGATAAATAATTTACTGTAAGCAGCATATGATTTCTGAGGGGTTTAGGATTTAGCTCCTATCATGATTGATGGAAGAGTCACTTTTACCTGGTTTGCAGAAGGGAGCTTAGGAATAAAGAATTAGAATTGACTACTCAAAGTAATTGACTCATATTACAGAAGATTTAATTCTGTAATTTAAGAAGTTCCTTTACTGTATTTGTGTCACTGTGAGTGTGACTTAACAAAAAATTTGAAGGATCTTTGAGTAAAAACAGGGAAACTTTTGTATAGTTTTCGATTTACAGACACATAGAATTTTAATATATTAACTATGACAGACAAGAACTTTTTAGTTCCTAGCAAATAGGCAGACTACTGACTGTCCAAAGATCATTGAGCAAATAAATGCCTTTTCTAAGAAGTTGCCTCCCTTATTCTGAGAGTGGAACTACTTCTGGGAATGTGCTAGATAAGATAAATAACATGTTATAAACACTGCTTAATCTTTGGATCCATGCTCAGTTTCACAGCTAACACTTAGTGCTTATTTAAAGCATTCTTTAACATACAGTTCAAGATTTATTTAGGTCACTATAGACAGGTGCTTTCTTTCAGTCTTTCTCAGGAAGAAAAGCTGTAGATGTTAAAATTAGGTCTAGGTTTGAATTCTACCATAGCATGTTAGTTTCCTTACTTAATACAATGTGAATATTGCCCAGGCTTATTGATAGTTATAGGCCTGCCATAAAATGAATTGTCATAAACTTCCTTTGCTTTATCATTTTGTTCATTAGCATTTAGACATTGAAAAGACCTGAAACTGGAAGGGGTTTTAACATACATTAGCTGTCTTGTTCCAGGGGTGTCTGACTCAGTAGTTCTAGGGCAGATCCAGATATACCCACTTCTAGCAAGTTCCCAGGTAGTGTTGCTGCATCTAGTTAAGAGGAACTTCACTTTGAAAACTAGTTTATCAGAATTCAGAGAATTTTCATGGCTTCTCAATACAAACCATTAGTGCTTGAAATCAAATTACTGTCATCTCTAATTACTGTCAGAATGCATTTGAGCTTTTGTGTGTCAAAGAACTATGTTCACTTGGAGAAATATGTTTGCATTGTTCTTTTTTGGTTCTGTTCTTATTTTAGACAGGTAACTACTCCATGGCAGTCTACTTTATTATAGATTAAGCAAAGGTACTTCTCATGTCATTTAAAGAGTGAAATCAGATTAGATGACATTGTCTTCACTCATTTCACTTGTAAAGTCCAGGTTTCTTTCTGCCTTCTTACCTTCTTGATAAAGCTACACATACTTGATCATGACCAGTTGCTAAAGAATAAGAAAAACCTGGGAAGAAAAGCAGCTGGTAGGAGCTAGCTGGGATGAAGTAGATCATCATGAAAAGGCACACTACCTAATGTGGCATGGTTACTTTGACTTCTGCTCTTTCTGTGACTAGAACTATAATTAACTTTATTTAAACATTAAATTCAGGGCTAAGCATCTAGCTCAGTAGTTCTTATCTTTCAACATCCTGTATTTTTGTTCATTGTCTTTGTTAAAACTTTTAACTTGTTAATGAATGCTAATCAAGAATTTTTTTCCCCTAAAAGATGTTGCCCATAATTGAAAATTAACTTTTGGCTTCATTTTGCACTTCTAGTTTACAAGAATAGCTTAAAGCAAGAAGACTCTGAGCGTTTCCTTTTTCTCAGTATTTCTGATAGTAATTATAGCACTTGATTTAAAATGGACTTCAGTTTGAGTGAGTGTGTGTGTGTGTGTGTGTCTGTGTGTCTACCACCTCATAATCTAAAGCACGTGGTTTATTCTTACACCGTATTTATTCCAACACTACATTTTAGGGGTAGATAAACCATATGAACAGATTGCAAAAAAGACAAAATATTCCCTTGAGGAGCTTAGAATTTGAAACTGTTTATTACTGGCTGTAGTAGTAAAAAGGAATCAAGGTATAAATCAAGAAAAACTGAAGGGAAAAATATTTTTCTTCATTCATCATTTTAAAGAAAACAATCTCTGGCCTGAGCACCACAGAGAACATTTACCTCATTTGAAACCACACTTAAGACAACAGTGTTAGTATCTTGATTATAAATCTGGCCATTTAAATGGTGATTCCCAAAACCTAAGTTTTTAACAGAATCACCCAGAGGGGTTATTAAAATACATTAGCTGTTCTCATTCTAGGAGAGTCTGACTCAGTAGTTCTAGGGCAGATCCAGATATAGCCACTTCTAGCAAGTTCCCAGGTAGTGTTGATGCAGTGTTAACCAGTTAATACTGGTTAAAAGGAACTTCACTTTGAAAACTAATTTATCTGAATTCAGAGAATTTTCATGGCTTCCTAATACAAGCAATTGGTGTTTGAAATCAGATTATCTCTAATTCCTGTCAGAATTGTATTTGAGCTCTTATGTGTCAAGGCACTATTTACTTCTTCTCTAAAGATAATGGAACTTCCCGCAAGAACCTCAATCTAATAAAATCAACCATAGTTCTCTTAGTATAGTAAAAACAATTACTACCTTGTGTTGACCACTCATTGTGCCAGGAACTATGCAAAATAGCATTTAAACTCATTTAATCCTCAGAGGCTTAAATGCCTATTGGAGGTAGGAAAAAAAAAAGATGTATAAACTGATTTCCCAGAATTCACAGTGAGTTTGTTAAGGATCAGGAATTTAGTATGGTGCTATGGTATCTTCCTACACTATTTAAAATTAAAAGTATACATATTGCTGGGCTAGGAGAGGGATAGAATACTTGACTATACTATAGGACAACAAAGGGTAGCACAAAAAGAGATGGCCCTGTGCACCTTAAAGAACAAGTGAAAGCCACATAAATTGGAACTACAGGTATCTCGGTCCAGAAGCAGTTTCTGCAAAGTGAAGGAAACATGAGAACACATGTGTATCAGATTGGAAATATTACCTAAGACCGAAATTCTTAAAAAGGATTAGAGGCCATCTACACAAAGGTCAAAGTCATGAAGAATTTCATATACTAAGCCATTTTAAAAGTAGGATTGGTTGCTATGTGTGATGGTATATACCTTTGACAACAACACTGGGAAGCCAGCGGCAGATAGATCTTGAGTTTGAGGCCAGCCTGGTTCACCTAGTTTCAGGTCAGCAAGGGCTACATAGTAAGACCCTGTAAACCGCCCCCTCCCAATAGGATTGGAGTTTTGTTTAGTTTTGTTTATCCTTTCTTCTGTAACTTTTCATTCACTATAAGCTAGTGGTTCTCAAAACAATCAGGTAACAGGCTCAGCATTTTCTGGGAACTTGTTAGAAGTGTGGTTTAGAGCTCAGCAGTCTTTTTATGCTAGACCCCACCCTAGATGACTGGTGCATACTAGTTTGAGAAACTATACTTAGTATAAATTGTTGACTATTATTAAAATAGTAATTGTATTTGTGATTTAATTTTATTTAGAATACAGTGCTCAACAAAATTGAAATGTTGAGACCCAATAAACTACTTTTCTTTAACATGATCTTTCTATAGCTTGTAAATCCATTTCTTTTTTGCTGCAATGAGATCAAAGTCAGGACAAGAATTTGTTAGGTCAGCATTCAAAGTGTAGCTTGGAAACATTATTGACTTGTTTTAATTGTTAAGAAAGAGAAATAATAAACTCCTTTTTAAATTTTTAAGCTGTTAATGTATAAAACTGGTATTATAGTTAACATTTTAAAATACTTTATTAAGCCACATCTACCAAAGGAATAGGATGTTTTCACACTATGAAATGACTTAAAGTTAACAGTCTTAATTAGTAGACAATATAAACTAGGATTCTCAAGCAAGTGCTAGTTTAAATGCCTGTCACCATCTTTATTTGTGGTGATTTTTTTTTTTTATACTAAAGCCTTACAGATTATACGGTTGGTCAGTAATTTAGTCACATGTAATCTTCTTTTACTTTGCGCATATTTCTCCAGTAACTGAAAGCTCAGTGTTGGTTAAAGTATGCAGTAACCTTTCTTAGCAGCAGCAAGAAGTTAACTGGTGGGGTTGGGGATTTAGCTCAGTGGTAGAGTGCTTGCCTAGCAAGCACAAGGCCCTGGGTTTGGTCCCCAGCTCCGAAAAAAAAAAAAAAAAAAAGTTAACTGGTACACTGTTAGTGTTCAAAAAGACACACAGCATTTTCTGTGTGTTGGCTGAAAGTACCAAAGAGGCAAGTCCACTGAAGCTTAGGAACTGACCCCATTCATTTTACAGATAGGGAAACTGAGGTCCAGGGACATTAAGTAAATGAATGAGTAGCAGAAACTGGCATGATAGCCAGGCCTACTTGCATTGTATCTAAAAGGTACATGGAAAGACTGGTTCTGAACCTCAACCTGACAAAATACTAATAGCTCATACCATTCAAAGTAAAATAGTTTCAGAAAGTTTTAAATCCCAAATTCTTGACAAGTAAATATACTTTGTAAGTAATATTTAGTAATGTCTTACTCCAAAATTATATTTAAAGACCTCATGTTAACTCAAAGAAGTATCAGGTTTTTTTTACAAGACTATTTTAATACAAAAAGTTTAATTATGTCTTTCAAAAATCTACAAAAATGCCAACAAAAGTATGCATAGATTCTTGCTACATTTATTACTTAAACAATGGGAGAATATAAATCATAAAGAACAATTATTTAATCTTCTGTGTGATATAAATGCTTAGGTCGTATTTGAACTTGGGATATCTACTTAGTAGCCAGACAACTGAATTATTTTCAGGAAAAACACATGCTTTTCTTAGGTGATATCTGCCAGCAAGTAACCTATAATCTACTAGAATATTGAATTCCATTTTAATCAGCTTATCCAAAATCCTCAAGTTCTTTTTAGAAGCCCTTCTTACATACTTAAAAACCAGATGTTAAAATATAAAATTGATAGAAGTCATTATCTAAATTTTAGTATAATAAAACCACCCAAAAGAAACTCCTAATTAAAATTGGAGTAAGTTTTAAAGTGACATATTTATGTCATAGACAAATTATAAATAGTGGGACTATAAAGGATTTTAGAAGACAGCCATGTACTAAAGATCCTCATGTTAAAAAGTTAATATTGAATTATAAAAATATAGTTAATAAATCATATTTAAAGTCATCACATTTAGTATTGGGTAAACGCAAATATTTTTTACATTATTTTAAGAATTGGAAGGACGGTTAAAGTTTTGAGAATAATTTAATGAAATATTCTAATTTTTTCCAGTGCATCTGGGGGCGGTGTTGTAGCCATTGACAACAAAATAGAACAAGCAATGGTAAGTAGGTTCCCGGTTGTCTTTTCACTTCACTTGGTCAGACTGATGGAATCTCCTAAGTCCAGATAGCAGAAAACTAATTTCTTTAAGCCAAAAGTTGCCTATTATAATATCAAAATTTAGAAAGTGTTAGAACATGGAGAGCTTCTAATCCACACATACTAGTTGTCCTTCCATCTGATCATGTCATACTTTGTGCAACACCATGGATCCAGACCATAAGAGGGAAACACATACATAATTCAGTGCAGTGTGCTTTTCATCTGAAAGGCTATGTGGCACTGCAGTCTCTAAAATACTCCTGTAACTAGTTTATTATCAGACAGCTCTGCATTGGAATATCCCAATGCCAATTACTTCTCTGTTGTCTTTATCCTGTACTTTAAAATGCTCACTCTAAACTTTGGGAGCACTTTCTGTACTAGCTGAGAAAGAGACTTTTTCTACTCCATCTCCCACAGGCCCTGTTTAGATATCACAGAAACATTAAAAAGCAAGAGGAGAAAACCGCTTTTAAAAAACAAAAATATAGGAACCATTTAGCATTTATAAGGCCAGATAGCCTAGAACGAAGTAGCTCTTAACTCTTCTCAACTCTTTTTTGATGTTCCTAATTTTGTTCTTCACAGGATCTGGTGAAAAGCCATTTGATGTATGCAGTAAGAGAAGAAGTGGAAGTTCTAAAGGAGCAGATAAAAGAATTAGTGGAAAGAAACTCTTTACTTGAACGAGAAAATGCACTGTTAAAATCTCTTTCAAACAATGATCAGTTGTCCCAACTCCCAGCCCAACAGGCCAACCCTGGTAGCACTTCTCAACAACAAGCAATGATAGCACAGCCTCCTCAGCCAACGCAACCTCCACAGCAGCCGAATGTCTCCTCAGCATAAAGCTTTCCTAAGCCTCGCTAAGGAAAAACTGAAAGCAATCTTTCCTTGTGTGCCACTGGTGTTCTTTCCACTTTATAGAAAGCAAGTAGCCATGCTTCGGCTGTGTGCTTGGCCTTTTCAGTATTAGACAATCGTTCTACAGGAGCTTTCCCTCTCTAAGATGTCATGCAGCACTGTTGATGTCCACTTCTGTGTCATCAGTACACGAGGAGAATACTAGATGGGGTTTATTAAAGCAAGCAGAGTCTGCATTCTACATGTGCGCATGAGTGGGATCTTTAAAAGTTTTGGTGGCTCTCCCATGTTTCTTACCACCCATGGATGTACCTTGAGCCTTCCTGTCGCATTATAAATAACAGTTCATCTAAAGAGCCACTTTTCTTTCAATATCAGTAACATTTGCCTACATAAGTTTTCATTTATTTTGTGTTTTATTTATTACAGGGCTGCTATTTTCATATTGTACATGAACAATGTCACAGAACTTTTTTAATTTTCTTGAATAATTATAAGTATCAGTAAAGGAATTGAACGACAGGATTACATTTAATAAATAAAAACGTTTAGGCAATAATTGAACAAAAGAATCCTGGCACATTTCTAACACTAATGGCAATTTACCGTTGGTATTTATTTTCAATAGTAAAGATCCAGCTTGAATGTAAATTTTGTATAGTTGTAAGTATGAAAAACACAGTGCACCTGTACAGGTAGTCACCAGTTATTGTGATATAATAATAATTGGGCTATTTTCATGAAGAAAACGTTGTTCATTTGTTTCTACTTTCTAATAGAAATTGCCACGATTCCTCTGCTTTTCAACATTTCGTATGACTTTTTTTTTTTCTTTTTTCTTCTTTTTTTTTTCTTTTTTTCTTTTTTTCTTTTTTTTTGGGTGGGAATAAAAAAAGCTGTGAAATTGTTCAACCTACTTTGTAACCAAAGAAGCAAAGCTGTGTAATGGAGTTTTGTTTTGTTTTATAATGCACATTCTTTATGTATTTTTATTTAGTGTTTTCTTGGTCACAATTTTCTTTGCTGTCTAGCATGATCTGCATGGCCTGTAATCTTTGAACCACTTTCGTACCTCATGTTTTTATCCAGCACTCTTATTGTACTGTGTACTAGTCTGTGAACAATGTCAAATAAAAAAGAGCGAACAGGTCGTATGGTGGAGCTGAGCTAGTGTACAATGCACCAGTTGTACAGAAACAAAAATGAAGTGAGCCATCTTTTGTTCATTTAAAATGGTGTTTTGAATTTCATATGCAGAAAACGTTTTGTTACATTGCAGATTTTAATGTATTTAATAAATGCAACATGCAGATTAAGTGCAGTGTATACTGAGTATTTAAATTAAAATGTACATTTCATAAATACAGTTTCAAGAGAAAGCATCATTTTGTGTATACTAACACATTAAGTGTATGTCAGAAATTGATGTAAAAATATATATTTTAACACATTTTCTGAAATTAAACTACAGTTTTGTTCAAATATTTGGCTCTATATGTGTTCAGAATTTGACTAGATTTGTATTTTCACAGTTCAAAATATTCCTTAAGTGAACACCCATGATGTTAATGACAATGATAGTTCTTAAATTTTCAAAGTAAAGTAATTTAAAGAACACAAGAATGGTGAGCAATATTTGTACTCAATATTCATATTATGTTAACAATATAAATAGGAAATCCTTGTCTACCAAAACTTTTACTTGAATTCAGAAAGGTGCCTGTAGAAATGAACATGTCCTGTATGGGTAGCCCACTAGCCAATTAAGTCTTAATTAACATGTCCTGTATGGGTAGCCCTCTAGCTAATTAAGTCCTAATGAGAAACAGTAGTTGCTCTCCATGTTAGAAGAGGTTAAATGTTCTTTATCTATTTGAAACATTCTAGCTTTGAACAAAAGACATAAAATTGAAACATACATGAGATTACCAAATATTTTATATTCTAGTTGTGCTACGAGAAATAATGTTCAGTAAGCAAAATTTTCATGTTAATTATTAATATTAGAAATACATAAAAGAATAGGTAAGTATGTTGACTTGAGTATGTAATAACCCTAAGGATTCAGAATGAGATTCTAGTAGAGCCACTGTGGGCAAGATAGGATGTGAAACTGCTGTTGGAATATAAACCTGAAGATTTCTCTCCATGCCCACTTCATTGCTAATAGTGTGGTACTTCATACAAAGAATGTTAGAAAAGGGTTGCAAAAGGAGACAGTTAAGTGGTAGATGGCTGCCCAAGAATGCACAAGATCTTCTGTTTGTTTGATGCCTGGCACTTAAAAGAAAAAAAATGTTTTTGTGAAAAAAAGAAATGAGTTTTTATTCTAGGGATAGAAAAACAAAATATAGTATCCACCAAGAAAATCATTAATATTCTAAGGTTAAAAAATGGTGACAGCAATTGCTACTACTCGCATCTTTTTAAAGGGAGCAAAAATCCTAGAAAATGGTTAAAAAAAAATCCTAAAGGATTGACTTCTAAAAAATGCAAATCATTTAAATCAGTTACAGCTTTTAAATAGTAGGAATTAATGTTATAAGGTGGGCTTTTCTGTATTCTCCAGAATGAAATCTGGCAGTGTATATTAAGAGCTTTAAATATTAATAAACAAGCTTAGTGGTGTGATGCTTAAGGAGCGGTGTTCAAAAACTGCAGTTGTGTGCTTGTCCTATATAGTCATTCCTTCCCTGGGATACACAAGTTGTATTGATTGCCTACCCTGACCCCTATTTAAGTTGTGTAATGAAGTTTACATCTAAATCTGTTTCCCACTTTCGTGAGGCACACTGAACTCCAGAGACAGGAGCAAAAGTGAACCAGGTATTGTGCTTTTATTTGGAAATATTTGAATTTGAATAATTTCCTAATTGGTTTGTTAATGATCTTCATTTAGATTAGGTCTTTGTTGGGGTTAGAGTCTTTGAATACTTAGACTATCAACTAGTTGAAATTCCAATTTGTGAAGTAAGTCTTTTAGGAATGTCATCTACCTTTAATTTTCTGTGTCAGCCTATAGACCAGGTGCTAATACATAAGCTTTATGTTGGCTTAATTTTCTAAAAAGTACTGCACGTACAGTTTCAAACTAATTTTGCCCAAAGGAAATTATTTTTAGGTAGTGCTAATGTAATCTTAAGATCTAGCCAACAAAACAAAAAAGTGTAGGGAGTTGGAGAATTAAGCATTCTGATATTTTAACTGTTGGAGGAAACTATTTATCCCAGATGTCAGGTCCTTTATAGTGGATGTGTTTCATTTCTCTTCAGTGATTCTGTTGAAAGGCGAAAGGCCAGTCCCCAGGCTTCACACTTGAATTGAGGCTACACAAACCAACCAATAGGGTGAGACAAGAAATACAGTAAAGGATGGCTTTCTCAAGGGGTTCCTGAAACGGTGACATCTAATACTTGAAGGTCACAAGAGGAAGAGTGTGTTCCAAACACAAGAAAAGTCTGCTCAAAGTTCTGAAAGCATAAACAGGGCTCCTAAAGAGCACAGAATTTTGTGAGAGGGAAACTAGAAATAACTGCCTCATTAGTGTTGGTAGTTTGGCATTATTAACAAGAATGGTTCAGTGAATGATGACTAGTGGGATAAGCTGAGTTCAGTTCATTGGAAGAGTGGTGGGTGGAAACTGGAGACTGTTTAGAAAAGTCCAGAAAAGTGGTGAGACAGCATTTCTGTGGGGCAAATTGAAATTTTTATTGCAGTTGAGAATTCTCAACCCTTTCTCAGTGAATATTCCACTTCCAGAATCAGCACTTTGTTCTTTGGTTCTTTGAGAAAAAAAGCACCTCAGCCAATACTTGTAAGTTTAGTCAGTCTCATGCCCAGGAACCATGCATCTCTACAAAATTAAGGTCTTTGTTTCCTGTTGAAGGAATTGCAAGAATTTGACCGAAGAGTGGGGCACACAGGAATTTGGTCACGCTATGGTTCTGTAGACTCCGCCCAATGGTAAACAATTGAATCTTCCTCTGATGACTTTGGTCACCATAATTCCACAGCCTTTCCAGTCCCTTGCTTCCTGAAGAGACAGTATGGATTCTGACTCCAGTGCAAGTACTGACATCTAAGAATAGGTTTTCCTTTAACATTGTCTTTCATTCGCTAACAGGTCAGCCCTGCAACCTTCTCTTCAATACTTTGCTAATGCAGTAACAAACCTCTCCTGCCCTGCCTCAAGCCCCCTCCCAATAATTCATGTTTCAATTTTCTAATACTAATCTCTGATGTTTGCACCAATTGGCCCATCATTTGATCTTCCAGGGTACATCCCTGTCTCATAGTTCCATAACAGGTTACGAATTTCTCTATTTCAATCTTTTTCCATGTGTGTCTTTCCTATATATGTGAAGGATTATTATACAAGAGTTCCCTTAGTGGTCTATATCAGTCTTGTTCAAATGGAGGAATTACTGAGTACTATAGAAAGCAAGTTAAAGTTCACAGACTTGCACTTTTTCTTTTCTCTCTGTTTTAATGGAATTAAAAAATGAGCAGTCTTTGAGGGATTGGTGATTAGTGATGGCAAGATAAGCTGTTATTTTGTGATGGCACAGTCTACTTGGAAACTTAATTTGTTCAACATGATTGGATAGTGAGTTAGCTTTGTGGGTTTTGTTTTGTTTGTTTGTTTTTTCTTGCCAGGGAACCTGATAAATTAGGCAGTTTGGAGTGTTTCCTTACTGCCTTTCATAGATCCAGAGTCCATATGTTTACAGACTAGGACCTGCCCACAGAAGCCATAATGTTCCTCTGAAAGAAGGAAGGAAAAGAAATTGCTAAGTTTTAAAAGATGATTGGAGATTAAGACAAGCCAAATGATGCACTTCGGCTTTCCCATAATAAAATTTAAGGTTACTCGTAGTGCCAACTGTTTGCATGCTTTCATTATTTCCATAAAATAACCGTAAAGTGCTCTTGCCCACTGCGATTCAAAATGTCTTCCAGATCACAGTTTCTGTCATCTTGCAATTACTACATTGATAGATAAACCTGAAGACTGGAGAGAAGGAAACATCTCCCACACATGGCATATATAATACTAGGCCAGTGTCTAGTTCTAGCTCACTGAAAAAATATATAAATTCCCTTAATAAGGTAGTAGTCTTCACAGATAAATATGCTGATGTTTGAGGAAGTAATTTGGGCTTCATTTGTATTTTATTTCCTAGAAATGTTGAAAAGCAATTTAATTCTATCTTAACTGAGGTGCTTAACCCTATACTGAATGTTTGAGGACAGAAAGCTGTTTAGGACATGATTTATGCTCCCAACCCCAACCTCAAGATCTCCTCATCCAATGCGAAAGTAGAAGATGAAGTACCATGTTCCTTGTCCACAATGAATACGGTTTATAGACCTTGTTTGTTAGGTGGAAGGATCTCTAAGTCAGTAATAATTTGCTGTGTCATGTGAAATCTTTTGCCATTGCCAGGAAATAACTAAATCACCAAAAAGCTTTAGCATCAAATAATCCTTCTAGAAAGAGGAGATCAGACAAAAGAAGACTTTTCATGCCTATACTGAGCCTGGGAGGTCACCCCAAAAAAGAACTAATCTGAGAGAGACGTTTACACATTTTTAATACTCTCGGTTTGTAGATAATTGATCTAATTTAACCTAACTTGACTAGAATTTACATGTCATGAATTATATTGTCTCGTCTCATAAGCAGCATGCATTTTGGCTGTTCTCATCAGCTATCATTCAATGAATGAAGTTAATAACTCAGGTACCTGATGCCAAAAAAGAATCTCTACTAGGACTGAGAATTCTGAGATAAATACAAGGCTATATGCTAGGTAAGTGGTAAGCCCTGCAGTTCAGATCAGTAGGGAAAGAATGGCTTAGTCGACAGGCAGTATTGAAACTGTAACCTTTGAGGGTAAAGAAGGTAAGCTTAGCTCTCTCACAAAAATTAGAAATTCCAGCTGCACTAGAAGTGAGACTTCTACTTTCTGAAATTCAAATCCTTGATATGCATGAAAATGAATAGTTTTACAAGTACAAAGAGATGCTCGGCCTCAGCAAAGCAAAGTGCACATGAAACACTATCTCAGATCCAGTTGGTGAATGTTAGACACATAAGGATTAAGAGCTGACAAATGTGGAAAAACAGGAACCTGATGTAAAGTTTGCACAGTCACTTTTAAAGGCAGCTGGGTAATGTCCAGTAAAGTTGAAATTTTAGATGCCCTATTACCCAATGGATCCAATTTTTAATATCTACCCTAAAGAAACACACATATTCACAAGGCAGCTTCTAAGAATATAAAATTGGAAAAATCAAAATCTACCAAGATAATGGAATATGCTAGATGCTATAAAATATTAGTTATCAGTGAACAAGAATGAAGGACTGTATGCTGACAGTAGATCTCTAGAACACAATGTTAAATTTGTCAAAGTTTGGGGGGAAATACATGTAATACACATGATACTGTTGACGTTTAAAAAAAACATGCCATACACAATACTGTATAGTGTACTTCTGCAAATAACTATCTGTGTACAATATAAATAGAGAGTTTGGAAGGATACTAACCAAGCTGTTTACAGTAGTTTGGCGGTGTGCGTTAGCTTAAAGTGTAATATTTGATGTTTGTGAATTTGCATTCATGTACTGTTTCTGTAGTAACATTAATAAATTAGAAATAAAATGAAATAGTGTTTTCTTCTTGTCTACTGCTAATATCTCCTCCAGCATTCTAGGTCTTGTCCTCAGCCTCCCCACTTGACTACTGTCTGCCATATTTTCCATCCTTCCCCCTGCCCCCACACCATCCCCACTTCTTGTATATTACCCCTCTCCTCTGGATTATTCATGTAAATATATAATAAATAATAAAATGTAACTCTCCTCCCCTAACAAAGTCTTATTTCCCCCTCCTTCCCCCAGCTTTCTCTTTTGCTTTCCCTGCTCTCCTGGGCTGTCACAGTAGTGGCCTTGGTCCACAGAGCCACAGGAGCTGTTCTTGTCAAGGCCACCAATGTTCCTATGAGGCTAATCAACTACAGTGTTCTTGCTGGAATGCTATGCCTAATTTTTGATTATCATTTAATTGACATGAGATACCATTTTCCATTTCTTTACTTTCAATTTTCCTCACTGCCCTTACTTCTCATTTTCCTCTTCTATTTGTAGGAGTGTCTCTTAAAGCATATAGCAGATCTTTTTATGTTTTTAAATCAATCTGTCTTTTAACAAGTGAATTAATCCATTCCCATGTATCATCATTGCTGGCACATCTGGACTATTTCTACCAAGTAATTTTGTGCTTTCTCTTTAAAATACTTTCTTGGAACTTCCTAGTTCTCCCTTCTCTTGGCTTAATCAACCAATAGTTGTTACTCATTCTCTACCCGTTTCATTATTGGAAAGTTATATATCCCATGTCCACTCACCCTAGTGCTTATTTTACCATTATCTTTAATCACTAAGTTGTGGCGATCCCCAATCATATACAAAAGAAGTGGTGTAGTAAATGTCCATGTACTCAACACCCAATTTAAACTATATCTGCTCATGGCCAATCTTACATTACTAACATTTCTATCTACTACTCCCATGATCTATATTACTTTGAGAAGAACCTGAGATGTCCCACACTTCACATTCACAAATATATATATTGGTAACTATACCATTGCACGACCTCAAAATGAGCAATCTGTTTGTCTCACAGGAAATCTAGTCAGCATTCACTGATGGTCACATCTCCCTTCTGTCATGTTTATAGTTTGTTTGAATCTGGACCAAAGGAAAGACTGATGGCACATCTTAAATGGTTGTCATGCCTCAAAATCTCTTCATCTAAAGGGTCCATGTGTCTATCCCCAGCCCTTGAAATCCTCTAGTAATCTGTGCTATTTTCCTGTGGCTATTCCTGGAGCTTGAGTTTTGCTGGTTGCATTTCTGTAGAGTTCTCTATTTCTAAATCAGATCTCAAAGCTTCAAATTTATGTTTTGTCAGAATTGATTCAAACACCATGTTTGCTGTATGCTTCTGATTGCCTCTACTCTTGGGATGTTGCCATCACCGATCATTATTCCATGTGCCTATAAGTTCTGTTGCACTTTCTCTCACACTTGTGGGACACTCTGCTGAAGAGAAACTTGTCCTTGTTGACTGGAAAGTCACCCTGTTACCTAGTCATCTAAGAAAGATGGGGACTTTATCCCTTTTACTTCCAGTTTCAAGCTAATATATTGAGTTCTACAAATGAATAAAAATAAATATGTAAAGAACTGATATTTTGCTCTATGGGAAAATAAAGGGAGTTCATTTGGAATTCCAACCCTCTGGTACTCTGTAGGGAGAAGCCAGGGAAGAACTAAAGACAAAAGTTGGCAATTGAAAAATGGTCTCAACTGCTGAGTCACAGAGTGACTTCTGAGTCCAGAGCATTTTGAAACAGGAGGATTGCCATGAGTTGAAGACTAGCCCAGATTACAGAATGGGACTCTATCTCAAAAAGAAAGGTAGGGGATGTGTGGTGGTTTGAATGAGATGTCCCCCATAACTTCTGGCATTTGAATATTTGGTCCCCAGTTGGTGGCACAATTTGGGGAGGTTTAGGAAATAATGGCCTTGCTGGAGGAGGTACACCACTAAGGGAAGACTTTGACATTTCAAAAGTCTTAGGCTATTTTCAATCGGGGATTTCTTAAGCTTGTTGCTTGTGCTTCTGAGATGTGAGCTCTCCACTATTCCTGCCATTATGCCTACCTGTTGCCAAATTTTCCTGCTGTCATGGTGATGGGCTCTCATCTCTCTGGAACCCTAATCCCAAAGTCAACCCATTTTTCCTTCTATGAGTTGCGTTGCCTTGGTGTTTTGTCACAGCAACCGAGAAGTAACTAGGAGAGGCTGAGAAGAAGTCCATATCCAGGCACAACTGACACTACTTTGAGAGTAACAGCAGCAGCTGGAAACAAGTGAAGCTGCCCAAGGACCTGGGAGTCACTACACAGACAAGTAGCCCACCCATACATGCCAAGATAACATATACAAACTATTTCTAATCAGGGCAATTCTTGTTCAGCAACATCAGTACCCATGGATTCTGTTGTGTTAGTTCAGCATGCCTCCACAAAGACCAATTTATCATCCTTTTGGGCTTTCTCCAGACACAAGAAAAGTGACTCAGGTCAAGGACTTAGTGTTAGAGCATTAGCTTAATCTTGTGCAAGATTGTGCAAGAACCTAGGTTTGTGTAGTCCTCTTCTCATCCACCATTCTTGTCATTGATTTCAACTCCCCATTCTGCCCCTATTAATAGCCAACAGTTGCTAAAACCGTCACTGACAAATTTTGAAAATGAGTCCCTTTATAGAATGAAAGTGGGACCCTTTTAGACCACCCTGTCCTATTCTCTAGAGAGAGTGAAGAAGTGGAGTTCCAAGCCCGAATCTTGGCTTTTACACAACTGACAACTTCCGGAACCTTCCCAGTTCAGCATTCAGTAATGGTTCTAATGCCAGCCGATCCATCCAGAAATGCAGCTTCCTGGAAGCATTGTCTTCTCAGATAATCACACCCTTGAACAAGCTTCTACCCCTTGGGTCCTGACTGACAGCCCGGGGTGGGGAGGCACAGGAACAAGAGACACGGCATCATGTCTGCGACTTCCAGATATTTAAAATGAACAGCTTAGACTCTGGGTAGGAGAGCATCAATACTTAAAGGCAGAAGCTGAGCAATGAAAAGGCCCCTTCGCCCTTTGATAGCCCTCCATAACCACTGGCCTCAGAGCTGCAGTCTGAGAGCAGGGACTCGGCTTTCACAGTTACAGTTGTCTATTCTGGCACTAATTACTCAGATTAATGAAGGAGTAAATGAAGATTCTTATGAGCCTTGTACATTTTTTTGTTTTTTTTAAAGATTTATTTATTTATGTATATGAGTACACTGTAGCTGTATTCAGACATCAGAAGAGGGCACTGGATCCCTGTTACATTACATGCTGGGAATTGAACTCAGGACCTCCAGAAGAGCAGTCAGTGCTCTTAACCGCTGAGCCATCTCTCCAGTTTGTACATTTTTTTTATTCTGAAGTTTTCTGATCATTAAGTATCACAGTAATAACTTACTCATAGGCTTCTTGTAGGACATGGCCCTTCATGCTGGCTTCTGCTTTTTTTTTTTTTTTTTTTTTTTTTTTTTTACCACTTTTCTCGACACCTGGTTAAAGCCATGATCTTTTTCATCACTTTTGACCAGAGGCTCTGGAGAAAGACTGGGAAATTTACAACCATTTTGACAAAAAAAAAATTTCCTCTTTACCCTTTTAGAACAGCAAACTACCCCACACCTTGGAACAGCAAGAATTTTTGCTCATTTGACAAGTATGGAGACATGTTTAGGAGCCTGCCATTGGCCCAAATTCTTGGATTGGAACAGAGGTACAACTAGAATCTATGAGACGTGGTATTCCATGTCTCTCCCACTGTGCTTACATGGGCTCAGGATCAAAGGGATAAATGCATATTTTCTGGAACAAACATTTTGAAGATGTATACCTGGCTTGTTGGGGTCATGACATCTATAAACCTCGGGTCTGTATTTAACAGCTGGCCATTCAGGATGAACAGAAAACGGATAACACATAACAACACACCCTCCCCCAAGCGGCTTTCTTCTGCTCTTTGAAATCAGTGCCGATTGCTCCTTTGTCAGGAATGTGGATCTTCAAGCCAAGTGTGTTAGCTCACACCTATATTCTCATCATTGAAATGCTCAGACAGGATTGCAAGTTGAGGCCAGGCTGGTCTATCTAGTAAGTCTATGCCAGCCTGGGCTACATAATGAGCCCTTGTCTCAAAAAAAAAAAAAGAAAAAGAAAAAGAAAAAAAAAAAAGAAAAAAAAAAGAAAAAAAAAAAAAGATTTTAAAAATATTTTTTAATAAGTTGTGCATACTCCTTTTTTTAAATGACAGTTTCACTACTTGTAAAGGAATCATCAGTACACCAAACAACACAGGACAGGCTCTTGAGCCCTACCAGGCAGCGATTGAGGTTAGAATAAATGTACTCATCCACACGGTGCTTGTGAATTGCCCTATCACAAGGCCAGTAGCTGCTTCGTGTAAGTTACAAATAACAATTTACTCCTTTTTCATATACAGCTTAGTGTGACCTTTTAAAAAAAGTATAAAGGGACAATTTTACTTAATATTTTTTCCTCCAAGGAATTGTTTGCAGTTTTATACTAGATCTAAGGAAGAAAACTAGGTCACGCTGCTAGGCTAAAAGACAGAAAAGTAGACAAAATACACTCATTAAATTGCTAAGAAATCTTAGAAAGATAACATCTTTGGATAAGACCCAGTCTGTGCAGGAAAAAAAAAAAGTTGCTATTCAACAAAGGGGAAGGGACATATAATACAGAATCTCATGCCCTTCATAAGGACACATTTGCCAGGCCTGGTGACATAGGGCTAAAATCTAGCTACTGAAGAGCCTAGGACAGGAGAGTCACAGCTTCAAGGTCTGCTTGGGCTACAAAACCTACCTAAACATCTTAACCAGACTTTATGTCAAGATCAAAAACAAACACACATGGGATGGGATACACCTCAGTAGCACAGTCCAGCATGGGTGACAAGCTCCTGGTCTTTATCCTTGGTCAGTCTCTCTCTCTGTCTCTCTGTCTCTGTCTCTCTGTCTCTGTCTCTCTGTCTCTCTCTCTCTACCCACCCTCTCACTCTCTCCCTCCCTCTCTACCTACCTCACACTCTCTCCTCCCCTCCATCCCCCCTACCTCCATGTACTATGTTGTTTTGGTTTGCTTGTTTAAGTTAAAGTCTTGCTATGTACCCAAGACAGACCTCAAATTCTCTACAATCATCCTGTCTCAGCCTCCCCACATGTTAGGACTACAGGTATAACCACAGTGTTCCACTTTGTGTAAGCTTTTCTTCTTCCACTCATGCCCCATAACCTATAAATAGGGGTTACTTCTAGAGACTTCCATAAATTCTAAGTCCACCTAACCAGAAGCGTCCAACCCAGGGCTTTGAGCCTTGCTCTGCTTCACAGCAGCCGGTACACACTATCTGACTGCTGTTAGCCCTGCCTAATAAGGCCTTCCTTTCAAATAAATTACTTAATCCCTTCTTAAATGCAATTTCCTTGTTACATTGTATTTATTTTGTGTGGATGTGGGAGCGGGGAGTGTCTTGCTGTTGGAGCAGTGTGCTCACAGAGGTCAGAAGTTCTGCCTAAGAAAAGGATTTCTTACCCACACAGTTAACCAAAACTGGTGCTTTCAATCATCCCTGTTCTGGAGCCCCAGACATTTTTGTACCACAGGGCAAGGCTACACAGTAAGATCAGGATGGGGAGTAAGGAAGAATGCATTCTGGTACAGATGTATGTCAAGAAGACCTAAGGGCTGTTTGGGTAAGAGGATACTTGCCTGGCTCCCTTTGCAAAGTCCTTGCATTCTGAATACCACAATTATAAAATTAACTCTGAAAATATACTTATGTAAAACACAAAAACCAAAGATGAGTTTATTTTTAAAAGCTATTTTGACTCCTGCCTAGGAAGCAGTAGGCTAACTCCAGATCCTCAACTCTCCTGCTCCTCCCAGCTCTATAGAGGGATACCTGCTAAGGTCTCCCTTTCCTCTCTGATCTCATAACCAAGGAATCACAACAATCTTCTCTAATCTCCCTTCTCCCAACTCATCCCAGGATCCCAGGCTCCAATACCAGCAGGGAATCCACCAGGAATCCTTGGGAATCCACCAGGAGAGCAGGCCAGAGAAACAGATAAGCTAACCTTTACCACCCCCTGCTCACTTCTCTCCAACTCTTATCTTCCTTCCAGACTCATCACTAACTCTGCAACATCCCTAGCTGCTACCCCCTTCCTAGCCCCTCTGCTGATATCTCCTGTGGCTCTCACATGCTTTCCCCTCACAATGTCCCTCCACCTCCTCATTGTCTTATCCCAGCCCACAACTCCAGGGAACACCCCTGCTCATCCGAAGGCTATCCCTGCTGGGGAGCAAGTGGGTAACTTGACTACATACCTTCACCTTTGCTCCTCCAGATCTATCGGACTCTTCAGGTTTGTCCCAAGCTCTACAGCAGATCTTCTGGGGTGACCTCTCTTCACTCTCTGCTCCAATTCCAAGGAGACAAAGTTAGCAGATTCTGGTTGAACGCGCTGCTCTCTTCCCTCCTGTGAATCCCCTCAGACCCACAGCCTATGCCCATTCCCAGGTGTCAGCACCCAATAGCCAGAAGCACATTTTACCTGGAACTGCAAGAGGCCACAGGATCCACAGAAGTTCCTAGCAGGCAGCGCATACCTATTATACTCTTCTGAAAAACCAGAGAGGGAACAGAAACCCAGGAAGAAAACACTCACCCAACAAAGACAAGACCAGGTTATCAGCACCTAGGACTATATAATCTTCCTAATCCCAGATGGCTAGACACAAACACAAAAACACAATCAATAACACACAGGACAGCATGCTTCCTCTACTAGAGCCCAGAAACCCTTCCGAGTAGGATTGAATGTGCCAACATAGATAAAGCACAAGAAAAAGACCTTTGAACAGGCTTTGTGAACATGATGAAGTCTTTAAAGAGGAAATTAATAAAATCCATAAAGAAATTGATGAAAACACGAACAGTGGAAGGAAATGAAGAAAACTGCTAAAGAAATTCAGGAAAACACAAAGAATGGACAGAAGTGAATAAAACTGTTAAAGATCTGAAAATGGAAATAGACTCTATAAAGAAAACCCAAACTGAGGGGATTCTGGAAATGAAAATTTCCGCAATTCAAACAGGAACTACGGAGAAAAGGTTCACCAACAAAATACAAGATGGAAGAGAGAATCTCAGGCATTGAAGACACAATAGAAAAGATGGATATGTCAACAAAAGAAAATGTTAAGATAAAAATTTCTGGTACAAAAACATCCAGAAAATCTGGGCCACTATGAAAAGATCAAATCTAAGAAATAGGGTTAGAGGAAGGATAAGAAACACATGTCAAAGGCACAGAAAATATTTTCAACAAAATTATAGACAAAAATTTCCCTGACTTCTACCAGAGACGTCTATAAAGGTTCAGAAAGCACACAGAACATCAAATAGACTAGACCAGAAAACAAAGTCCCCTCAGCACATAATAATCAAAACACTGAGTGTACAGAACAAAGAATAATAAAAGCTGTGAGGAGAAAAAGACCAACTAGCATATAAAGGCAGACCCATCAGAATTAAATCTGACTTCTCAGTGGAGACACTAAAAACCAGAAGAGCCTAGACAGATGTGTTTTAGACTGTAAGGGAAAATGAATGCCCCCCTGACTTCTATGCCCTGAAAAAACACTCAGTCACCATAGATGGAAAAAGTAAAACACTCCATGATAGAACCAAATTGAAGCAAAATCTACAAATCCAGCCTTACAGAAGGTACTCTAAGGAAAACCTGAAAGAGTTAACTACAACCATGAAAGAAGAGGACATAAATAACCTCAGACAAGCAAAGTCAAAAGAAGGGACACAGGGACACACACACACCCTAACACCAACACCAATAACAAAATAACAGGAACCAGCAATTATTGATCATTAGTATCTCTCACTATCAATGATCTCAATTCCCCCAATAAAAAAACACTGGATGAAATAATAGAATCCACCCTTCTGCTGCATCCAGGAGACAAACCTAAACATTTAGGATAGACATCACCTCAGGGTAAGGGGTTGGGGAAAGAACCTAAAAATCAGCCTGATGTGTCCATTCTAGTATCTACCAACATGGACTTCATACTATTCAAAAGGCATAGGAAAGGATGCAACACACTCTTCAAGGGAAAAATCCACCAAGATGTTGCAATTCATAGCACCTATTCTTTAAGCAAAATGGCACCAACATTTGCAAAAGAACCACTATTGTGGCTTAAATCACATATTGACCATCAAACACTGATCGTGGGAGACTTCAATAGCCACACTCTCACCAATAGACAGATGGTCCAACAAAAACTAAACACTGGAGTGAATACATAGTACAAACCAGATGAACCTAAAGATATTTACAGACAAGTTCAGCCAAACACAAGATGATATACCTGCTTCTCCCCATATCATAGAACTTTCACAGTCAAACAGAAGGCAAATCTCAAACAGATACAAGAAAATTAAAATAACACTCAGCATTCTATTGGACCACCAGAGTATAAAGACACATCAAGGACAACAGAAACAGAAACCTTGCAGACTCATGGAAACTGAAATACTCTCAACAGAATGAAAGTGGACTGAGACAGAAATTAAGAAAAACCAATTAGAATGTCTAGAATTGAATGAAAATGAACACATATGTCCCCATTGGAAACAATGAAAGAGATTCTAAAGTGATTCTAAGTCCATAGCACTAAGTGCCTACGTAAAACACCGGAGAGAGCTCATGCTAGCAACTTAACAAACAGCACACCTGAAAGCCTAGAACAGAAAGAAGACATCACGCTCAAAACGAGTAGACGGCAAGAAAGAATCAAATTCAGGGCTGAAATTAATAAAATAGAAACAAACAGATAAAACTATAATCAGCAAAACAAAGGCCGGTTCATTGAGAAAAGTCAATAGGATTGACAAACCCATATCCAAATAAACTAAAGAATAGAGAGAAAGAATATCCAAATTAACAAAATTACAAGTGAAAAGGGGAACATAACAGAAATTTAGGAAATGCAGAGAATCCTAAGGACTCTCTTTAAAAACTTGTCCTCCACCAAACTGGAAAGTCTAAAAGAAATGGATTACTTCTAGAGAGGTACCACTTATTAAACCTACATCAAGATCAGATAAGCATGTTAGGTACACTCATAAATGAAATAGAACAGTCATTAAAAGTGTCCCAACCATAAAAAGCTTAGGGCCAGGAGCTGGAGAGATGGCTCACCATTAAGAGCTCTAACTGCTTTTTCAGAGGACCAGGGTTCAATTCTCAGCATCTGTAATTCCCGTTCCAGGAGATCTGACATGTTCTTCTTCCCTCCACGGGCAGCAAGCCAGCACGCACGTGGTACACAAACACTCACACATAGAAAATAAATAATAAGATTTAAAAGCCCAGGGTGAGACTGTTTTAGCATCAAATTCTACCAGGCTTTCAAAGAAGAGTTAACGCCAATGTTCAATTATTCCACAAAACAGAGAAAGAACGAACATTGCCCAATTTAATGAGGCCAGAGTTACCCTGATACCCACAACTCATAAAGACCCAATGAAGGAAGACAATTACAGACAAGTTACCCTCATGAATACAGATGCAAAAAAATGCTCAATGAAACACTTGCAAACCAAATCCAAGAACACAAGAAAAAGATCATCCAACATGATCAAGTAGACTTATCCCAGAGATGCAGGGATGGTTCAATACACAAAAATCAATCAATGCACTCCTTCATATAAACAAAGTGAAAGTAAAAACGCCACATGATCATCTCATCAGATGCTCAAAAGCTCTTTGCCCAAATCCAAGACCCTTTATGGTAAAAGTCCTGGAGAGAGTAGATACACAATGGACATAATAACAGTTCACAGAAAGCCCATAGCCAACACCAACTTATTTGAAGAGAAATGTTAAGCAATTCCACTAAAATCAGTCACAGAAGTCAAGACCACAGTTGGGGAACTGTGCTAGAACTTCTTACCACTCTATGCTAGAACATTGATAGGCTTCACAAGGTCTTTTTAAGGGCTCAGTTAAATGATATATAGAAATGTAGATTATAAACACAGAACAGTTGTTGAAATGATGGGAGAGTGTTTCCTCTCCTCTTACTCCCCTAGTATTCACTGAATTAAAAGCAGACAAGCGGGGTTGGGGATTTGGCTCAGCGGTAGGGCGCTTGCCTAGCAACCGCAAGGCCCTGGGTTCGGTCCCCAGCCCCGAAAAAAAAAAAAAAAAAAAAAAAAGCAGACAAGCAAAACTTTTGGGAAGTCTATCCTAGATTTAAGAGTAGGAGTTAAAAGTCATTTGCATGCAAACACAAGTTAGATCCCCAGAGCCTGCAAGGTGGACCAACACTGAATGGTCCTCGGACCATGCATGCCTGACCTCACAGACAAAATATACGTAAATTAATATTTAAGAGTTTTGAGTTTGATATCAAAACAGCGAGCTCGAGAGTTAAATCTATCTCATTGTATTAGTGTTCGTTATCTCGTCCTATATATCAATTGTATATTAAACTATTGGAGAACCAGAAGCTTGCAAAGAATGCTAGAAAGCTGAAGGGGACAAATTCCTCATGGGATAGTAGAAAAAAATCTCTTATAAACATCACCTCTCAACAAAAAAGTCATTGGCCAATGAGCTGAGGCAGGAAATGGGTGGGACACTGGCAGGAAGAGAGAGGATTCTGGGAAATAGAGTTTAAAAGGAAAGGGAGGTAAAACATATCTGAACTCGGTTTAGAATGGAGAAGGATGCCAAGGAGATTGGAGCAAGGTGCAGAAGAGGCAAAGGACGGAAGGAGAGGTAACTAATCATGTGGGAGACACAATAAGTTACCAGCTAGTCAGGGAAGGAGTCAACGCTCTTCACCTATGTAGGATTAGTAGGGTCCCTCGTCCACTCTGCTGCGAAGTTTGGTGCTTACCCCATGCTGCTTACCCCACACTGGGCGGGCATCCGGCTGTGGGAAGCCTCGGGACACCACTCTGGGGTAGGGGAAGCACCGGGTCTGAGCGCGGGACACAGCCGGAACTGGCTCCGTGGTCCCTAGGCCTGCAAGGAGGCCGGGGACATAGGTTCTCAGGCTCTTGAGCATCCAGGCATCCAGGCACCACTGAGATGCTGTGAAAAAGCTGGGAACCGAGTGGGGGCCCACGGGGCTGGATCTAGCCTAGGACCCAGGGGGAAAAGAGGGTGCTGTAGTTGTTCCCGGAGTCCTTGGGTGGGCGGGGTGTGTGTGTGTGTGTGTGTGTGTGTGTGTGTGTGTGTGTGTGTGTGTGTGTGTGTGTGTGTGTGAGCTTGGTGGCAGCTGCCACCTGGAGCGCATGGAGGTCTTCTGCAGGAGATTAGGTGGCAGCCCAGTAGGTGAAGAGCTTCTCTATGACTCCCCATGGGGGATCCCATGAAAAGAGGTAGCTCATGGTTTCAAGACATTTATGTTAATGGCGGAAAATGGTTGAGTAAAACTGTACCCCACCTGAGATTAAGTATCTTTTGCAAGGAGGAATGTCTGGGAAGGGAAAATCATTGGCTAAACCTCTAGGCCTTTAGGTACCTCTTTATAATGGAGATCTGTCTTGAACCTACATGATCTGTGGTCACTGTCCTCTACCTGCGAAGGGGCTTGGGATGTTGCCCTTATGTGACTGATGGAGGGCTGCTGGCCAGTGACCATCCTGGTTTCCTGGGAGCTTAGGGAAGTGTCTACATCCCTTTCAGGGTCACCTGGGGTTTCAAACCTCAGCTCAACCAGTCTTTCACTGCCCCACACACCTAGACATTTAATAATAAATTATTAGCTCCAAGACGTCATTCTGGGAGCAGGAGCTGAGTAGAAAAAAAACCGTTGTGTTTTATTTTTGTTTCTTATTTGTTTTGTATAGGACTGTGTTAGAAAATGATCACACCTGAGAAAACAAATTTACATCTTTCTCAGGTATCCTATCTTAAAACTGCCACTGAGCAGATGTGAGCATTAGATGTTTGTGGTATTACTAAATACTCAAGCAGCTTACCCCCTGAGGATCTAAAGCTGAAAGAAGTGTTTTAAATTAAAAGAAATCTGGTAGTTCAAAATTAATATCAGAATATTAAAAGTGATATGATTATACATTTACATGTTTAAAAATAAATGGTTGTGCCTTCTGGTCTGCTTTCCCACCCAGGCCAGATCATCTGGCCTAATACCCTCCCCATACCCTATAGCCTGTGTGCCTCCCAGGAGGTCTGCGGTAACCAGGGATACAGGAGGACCAGCCTAACCAGAGACAGCATCACCTGCCTCCAAGGAGACTGGCTCTAATCAGAGGCATCCAGGCCAGTTAACAGGAGAGATAATCAGATGGCCAGAAGCAAGCACAAGATCATAAGTGACAGAACCCAGTGCAGCACCATCAGAAGCCCTGGATACCCTAACACACCTGTAAAACAAGATAATGACCTAAAATCCTATCTCACGAAGGACTTTAAGACAGTATAAATAACTCTTTTAAAGAAATGTAGGAAAACATAGGCAAACAGTTAGAAGACCTTAAAGGAAAAATAAATAAACCCCTTAAACAAATACAAGAAAACACAATCAAGCAGGTGAAGGAATTGAACAAAATGGTCCAAGAAATAAAAATGGAAATAGAAACAATCAAACACAACAACAAAAACAAAAACCCTCAAATGGAGGAAAACCTGGAGATGGACAACTTAGGAAAGAGATCAGGAGCTACAGATGCAAGCATCACCACCAGAATACCAGAGATAGAAGGGAGAATCTGAGGTGTGGAAGATATTGATATCCAGACCCTAAGAGAACCCAAATGCCAGCCCAGGATACTATACCCAGCAAAACTCTCAATCACCATATATGGAGGAAACCAATATATTCCATGACAAAACCAAATTTAAACAATATCTTTTACTAACCCAACCCTACAGAGGATACTGGAAGGAAATCTCCAACACGAAGAGGTTTACACCCAAGAAAATACAAGAAATTAAACATTTCACAACAAACCCAAAAGAAGAGAAACACACACACACACACACACACACACACACACACATAATACCACATCCATACAGAAATGAAAGGGTCTAACAATCATCTGTCTTTAATATCTCTCAATATCAATGGACTCAATTCCCTCAATAAAAAGACCAGGCCAACAGACTTGATATGTAAACAGGATCCAGCATTTGGCTGCATACAGAAAACACACCTCAGTGACAAAAACAGACACTACCTCAGAGTAAAAGGCTGAAATTTTTTTCCCAAGCAAATGGTTCCAAGAAACAAGCTGGCATTGCCATTCTAATATCCAATAAAATAGACGTTCAAACAAAAGTTAACAAAAGAGATGGAGAAGGACATTACATACTCATCAAAGGAAAAATCTACCAAGATGAACTCTCAATTCTGAACATCTGTGCCTCAAATGCAAGGGCACCCACCTTTGTAAAAGGAATTTTATTTAAAGCTCAAAACATACATTGCACCTCACACAATAATAATGGGAGACTTCAACACACCACGCTCAGCAATGGCCAGGTCATTGAAACAGAAACTAAACAGAGGTACAGAAAACTAACAGAAGTTATGAACCAAATGGATTTAACAGATATCTATAGAACATTTCATCCTAAAACAAAAGAATATACTTCTTCTCGGTACCTCAAGTTACCTTCTCCAGAATTGACCATATAATCAGACACTGTAGAGAAATGGCACGAAGAGACTACTCCTAACTTGCTAGCTGCTGGGCAACAAACGGTTCCTATCAATCTTAGCATACTAAAATAATGAGAAGGCATGCTTTCTCAAGCAGAGAATCCTGGTGTTCTGCCAAGTAAGCTGAAAACCTGAGGAAGTGGCCTTCATGATCCTTTGCTCATGAGAAACTATTTTTTTTTAAAATTATAAGAAGCAACACATCTAAGAGTTGGACTGCTGACAGATATCTCAGTCTGTAAGGAGGTTTAGGTCACTTCAAACCAAGATAAGCTATTGCTAGGGAAACAGAACCTGGTGTAAACTGGAAACCATGGGAAATCTTTATTTTCTTTGCTTTTAGAAAAAAACTGAAACTTTGAATAAACTGTGCATTGGCTGACTTAGCTATATATCCCCTGTGTCCTGTTAATTTGGCTCTACCTTTGGAACCCCAACACACTAGATGTTGACAAGACACAAAACAAGACTCAATAGATACAAGAAGATTGAAATAACTCCATGCATTCTATCAGATCAATACAGATTAAGGCTGGTCTTCAATAACAACATAAACAACAGAAAGCCCACATAGTCATGGAAACTGAACAACTGTCTGCTCGATGATAACTTGGTCAGAGAAAAAAATGAAGAAAGAAATCAAAGACTTTATAGAATTTGAGTGAAATTAATCATACCCAAACTTATGGAACACAATGAAAGCAGTGTTAAGAGGAAAATTCCTCCAGTATTCACAGTATTAAGTATCTTCATAAAGAAACCAGAGGGATCTCATATAAGCAACTTAACAGCACACCTGAAAGCTCTAGAACAGAAAAAGCAAACACTCTCAAGAGTAGAGGGCAGGAAATAGTCAAACTCAGGCCTGAAATAAAAAATTAGAAACAGAGAATGATAAAAAAAAAATCAACAAAACTGAGAGTTGTTTCTTTGAGAAAATCAACAAGATAGATAAACCCTTAGCCAAACTAACTAAAGGGGACAGAGACAGTATCCAAATTAACATCAGAAATGAAAAGGGGGATCTAACAACAGAAACTGAGGAAATTCAAAAAAATCATCAGATCCAACTACAAAAGCCTATACTCTACAAAACTGGAAAATCTAGATGAAATGGATGATTTTCTAGACAGATACCAAATATCAAAGTTAAATCAAGATCAGGTAATCTATCTACACAGTACCATAACACCCAAGGAAATAGAAATAGTCATTAAAAATCTCCCAACCGTTAAAAGCCTAGGGTTAGATGGCTTTGTGAAGAATTCTACCAAAGCCTCAAAGAAGAGCTAATCCAATACTCAAAAAATTATTCCACAAAATAGAAACAGGAGGAATATTACTTAATTGATTCTACGAAGTCACAGTTACTGATACCCAAACCACACAAAAACCCAACAAAGAAAGAAAACTTCAGGCCAATTTCACTTCTAATATCAATGCAAAAATATTCAATAAAATTCTCAAAAACTGAATCCAAGAACTCATCAAGATTTCACTATGATCAAATAGGCTTCATCCTATGAATGAAGGGATGGTTCAATATATAAAAGGTCATCAGCGTAATACATTATATAAACAAACTCAAGGAAAAAACTCATATGACCATCTCATTAGATGCTGAAAAAGCCTTTGACAAAATACAACACCCCTTCATGTTAAAAGTCTTGGAGAGATCAGGAATTCATGACTCATACATAATAAAAGTAATATATAACAAACCAACAAACACTCCACTAAAATCAGGGATAAGACAAGGCTGCCCACTCTCTCCCTCTCCATTCAATATAGTACTTGAAGTTCTAGCTAGAGCAGTTAAGCAACAAAAGGAGGTCACCGGGGTACAAATTGGAAAGAAAGAAGTCAAAGTATCACTATTTGCAGATGATATGATAGTATACGTAAGTGACCCAAAAATTCTACCAGAGAACTCCTACAGCTGATAAACAACTTTAGCAAAGTAGGTGGATATAAAATTAACTTAAATCAGTAGCCTTCCTTTATACAAATGGTAAACAGGCTGAGAAAGAAATTAGGGAAACAACACCTTTCACAATTGCCACAAATAATATAAAATATCTTAGTGTAACACTAACCAAACAAGTGAAAGATCCGTATGACAAGAACTTCAGATCCCTGAAAAAATAAATTGAAGAAGGCCTCAGAAGATCTCCCCTGCTCATGCATTGGTAGGATTAACATAGCCATCTTACCAAAAGCAATCTACAGATTCAATGCAATCCCCATTAAATTCCAACACAGTTCTTTACAGACATGGAAGAAATTCTCAACTTCATATA